>NC_134405.1:309183646-309466146 GCF_038048845.1 Mixophyes fleayi | reverse complement strand
CCAGAAGCCATGGCTGTAAAGTCAAAATCTGAAAACTTGGATGTTCAGCAATCAACTGTTATATTAAAGTTGAATTTGTTCCTTTTCTTTCATTGAAAAATCCCTCAACTTGTAGAACCCGCATAGGTCTCTTGACTTGATACCCCACCTTATTTAGCAGATACTGAAATTCATCAGGCTGTATCTGATGAAGAGAGTAAACTGCATCCATTGTAAGGTTGTCAATGAGTTTGGGACGGCTGCCACGTCTGTCCTCAGAACTTTATTGACAACTTTAAAACACTAACATATTTTTTACAATGATCATCATCACTTATTTATATAGCGCCAGCAAAATACGTAGCGCTTTACAATTGGGGACAAACACAATAATATACAATACTGGGTAATACAGACAAAGAGGCAGGAAGGACCTGCTCACAAGCTTACAATCACTGATGGGGACAAGTATTATCTGTGTATGGGACCACCATGGCTGTACTAGTTGGGTGTAGGCAATTTATTGAGGGAAAAAAATATATCTGTTTTTGCAATGGAAAAGCTACTGTTCTCGTATAGTTTGCGTAACTTATTTTGTGTTACTGCATATAACGTTTTTATGTAGTGACCGCTTATGTGTTTCTTTACATGGGTCAGTGATGGCTTTTTAGCTCTAGTTTTCCTTTCAGTTGGCATACAATGACAGGATTCATAGATTATCTGTTGATGCAGGCCCAAATCTCAGAATCTGCTACTTGCAGACAGAACCCCCATCCCTTCCCCTTTCGTCCAGCACCCAAAAGATTAGATTGCATGTTTGCATATCATGTACTATGTACTCAGGCAAAAAGAAACATTGTAGTGTAGTATAGTATAGTACAGCAAATTGATATTAAAGTGATATGTAAGTATATTGTACATTAGATCGGCATATTAAATTAATTTTATCTCTAAGCACCCTATCTTTCCTCATTTGGTATTGGCTGCTCTAAATCATTAATTCTTTTCACACCAATGATTTAGTGTAACGATGTGTTGGTTAAAATTAAAACGTACATTTATCATGTATTGTAAGCAAATTTGAAAGTACATTTTCTGCTGCAGAGTGTAATGGCAATCTGCATGACAAGGAGAGCTCCCCCTGTAGGCATACCCTCCCCAAAGTAGTGTAAAAGAAAGGTCCCAACAATCACCTATGAAATCCAGGTGACTGGACATATGAGGGAAAGGGGTGGGGTGTCACCTTTAAACATAAGATTTCAAATTAATTCCTTGCATCACCTGAGGTAGATTCTTTAATTTACCTCTTTATATACTACCTCTGTTGGCAGCATCCAGACTGCTGTCTTTAATGGGATACAAGTTCTAAGTTTTTATGAGTTCAGCCTCATGCACACTGCATGGAGGAGTTCTCTGCTTGTCTATATGTTCGTGTGTTCAACACTGTACAGAAATGTAAAAGTCAGTTTTAGATAGAGCTCCTTAAGTTACTCAATATTACCTCCCTGGAGTTTGCCTTTCCACTAAGTCCATTGAGTTCCTTGATGTCTGTAATGGTCCAGAAATCCTTTCCTTGCTCATGTCGTTAATCTCATGAAAATATCCCAACCCGGTAGAAGTGAGAAAAGCATAGACATTACGGATCCAATAGATTGGGTGGAACAGTCAGTAATGTTCTCTGCTAAATGTATAACTTATGAAATGCCACCGAAATTGAACTGTGACTAAATTTTCAGTTTTGAGCAGAAATGAAGATAAAGAACACAATTGTTTGTACTGACACTCCAATTAATTTATGCATATTTCCAACTGCTATTATCCGTTTGCCCACCATGTATTGCTAGAATCACAGCTACACAGTAAACGTGTACCTCTCCATCTCTCCCTCTCATGTTTGATTGCTGCCATTAAGACTAAAGTACCATCAATTTGCTCATGAAGCTTCACCAAAACAGATGACCCAAAATGGATAATTTGTAAATCATATTTATGAAGTACTTTGAATCTAAATCTAAGTAAACACCATTTTCTTTTATTATGTTCAGGGAAGCTTTTCAAGTCTCTGGACCTCAGTCTGATCGTCGAGTTTATCCTCATGTTTTACAAAGACAAGCCTATCGACTGGCTGCTGGACCACATCCTGTGGGTGAAGGTGTGCAATCCGGAAAAAGATGCTGTAAGTAGTGCGAGACCGAGGTACCAGTCACATTACGTTCTTCGTGGCTGCCTTGTATACATTCTGCATTCTAACATGGACCTGCTAGTTCTATATGAATCCACACAATGGAAGACATTGTCATTTGTCTGTATGTTTAAAACAATAAGAAGACCCATTATTCTTCTGAAGGTGTCTGTGCCCTCTCCTTTACATAGATTGCCCCCTGCTTTAGGGTGGCAGAATTAGACGATTCATATAAGAAATAGAATGATACGTGGAAGAAATGATTAGTATCATAGGTAGTTTATTTAACCAATTAGTGATCAATAGGTCCGAGTCACTCATGCTGGTCTGTGTCACTAAAGTTGGCCACAAACGGGTTGGTCCTGTTGTTTGGTGCCAGGCACCAGGACCACAGTTATATTTGCACACACCTAGTGGTCAGATTAGATGACATCTGGCAGGATGGCCTTGTAGCAGTGATTGATGGTTATCTTCTGACCAAATTTACCAACATGCCCAATAATGATCCAGTTGACTTATCGTTTTCAGACCACTTTTGCTGAGAGATTGCAGTGTGTGCGGTCAGCATAAGGTTTCTGTGACCACCAGGTTTGTTTTGCTCTTAGCCAACATGTGGTTAAAAGACTTCTCTAGGTGTGCTTCATCAGTTGTTGCACATGTGTCAAAATCTGCCGCACATCTGTCAAAATCTGTCGCACATCTATTCATCCACCATTCAGGACAAATGGGCGTATCTTACAAGTACCGTTCTGCTTCACATGGCCGGTGATGCCATACGTAACGTTGTACATCGGCCAACAAGATTTTCTATCCTTTCCATTTGATCCCAGTCCGGTTTTATCAGATTTTCATTGTACAGGATTATCGCCCTATTGATAATGCATATTGCAATGTCAGCCAAAGTCAGCTGAAAACACCCGCATTGCCCAACATGGTCTCTCTTTGATCACTTTAAAAAGAATTTGATGGAAGGAAAAAATACAATATAAGAAACTGACATTGGGTTTGATCTGATGTTTATTATAAATGCAATATATGTTGTGTTTTTTTAAAAGTCTGAATAATATACTTTCTACAGTGCATCTGTAAAATGTTTTTGTTAAAAAAAACAGTGTAACAGATTACTTTTGAAGGTGAATTTTTTTTTTCAGGATAACATACAATTGAATAACCTACTACATGATATAAAAAATATAAACAAATGTCAACATCTTTGAAATGAGAATATTATGCTTGGAGTGAACATTATTTGCAAAGATATATATATATATATATATATATATATATATATATATATATATATATATATATATATATATATATATATATGTTAATGATATATATATATATTTAAATGTTGACTGGCTTTGCACTTTCTTCATGTAATTGAAAAATTAAGTGTACAGAGCTAAATTTCCCCTATTCATCATCACCTTTTTATTTATATAGCGCCACTAATTCCGCAGCGCTGTACGGAGAACTCATTCACATCAGTCCCTGCCCCATTGGAGCTTACAGTCTAAATTTTCTAGCAGACAGACAGACTAGGGTAAATTTGTTAGCAGCCAATTAACCTACTAGTATGTTTTTGGAGTGTGGGAGAAAACCGGAGCACCCGGAGGAAACCCACGCAAACACGGGAAGAACATACAAACTCTTCACAGATAAGGCCATGGTCGGGAATTGAACTCATGACCCCAGTGCTGTGAGGCAGAAGTGCTAACCACTGAGCCACCATGCTGCCCACATGCTGCCCTATTCAGACGCTTTTCCTAGGGCACCATCCTTTGTCTGACAGCAGCAGCCAAAAGCCCATATAATTTATAAAATTAGTACGCAACTATATTTTGCTTGAGGATTATTGGAAAATGTCGCCCCTTTACTACTTAACCATGCACTCCCTGTTAGTGCTGCTGGTTTTCCTTGCGGCCATCTTGTTGCCACGCCAATAGGCCGCCATGACACTGGAAGGGATTAGAGGCTCTCGCTCCGTTTGGCCTCCCACACATATAGCCAATTTGAACAATGATCCTATCGCTTGGGCTGAGTGGCAGGACCGGCGTGTGTGTGTAAACTCCTATACCTTTCAATATAAGTAAAATGTCCGGCTACATAATATAATCCTCTTCAAAACAACCAGACATTGAGGCTTGGGGATGTCTTCTGTACTTACCAAGAACGAAGTTCTTGGCATGAGTGTGACTTGACCAAGCACAGAGAAGTGTAACACGGCCAGGTTAACAATAACTACAAGAAGAGTATGTTGGCAGAAGCATCTCATGAATTAATATATTGAGATTACAAGACTGCAGTAGACTGTGTGGCTCCACAGATAGGATCAATTGCTGTTTTATGCCAGTCATAATGAGGCAGGGCTGTAGCTAATAACCTAACAGTTATGAGACTGATGTGGTCTTCTAAGGCTTTCCTGTGATCTCAGAATTGCTGAAAGTCACCGTAGAATAGATTGTGGTTTTATTTTTTCATTTTGTTTTGTTTTTTTAATAAGATCTGGCCAGTCAGTGTGTCTTTATTATCTGCGATAAACATTGGCGTTCAGTATTTGTTTAGCAAAAGACAATTGCAGCATCCGTGGAAAGTAGAGAGCACACAGGGCCCCTCTCACCTCTTTCTTTCACGGTTTGTCACTTTGTTTACATCCAATTTGGATTTTTTTTCCCCCTTGATTGTGCAGTGCTGCAGAATATCTTGGCACTATATAAAAAGAAATAATAATGAAATGAAATTATTTAGTAATTTGATGAGCTTTGTGCAAAGCAATCAGAGACTCTTGTTTAGCTCTGAGGACCTGTCACCTACACACACAGTAGAGGTAGCAATATTTTGCACTGAAGCAATATCTAATAGAATACAATGACTAGTTCCTTGTACATGGATAGGCTTTATTTATTCTTATGAATATTAAATGTACCTAACTGAACATATTTTTTCAGCTCTTACTAATTACGTTTTTACAATTTTTACTTTGTAAAAATGTATAAAAAACTAACAAACATAAAAGACAGAAAATAACAGAACAAAGGTGTGAGGAGATGGGGCTGAAGATCGAGAACTTCGATTTTCTAGCAAAACTGCTGCATCCATTTTAAGACAACTTTTTCCTTTTTGTAATTATTTATAATTTATTTTTTTTTGTGTTTATTTGTATTCTTCCTAATTTATGGTCAGCAGCCTCAAGTAGCCTTGGGTACCCGTTAGGAACATACTCTGTAAACAGCAATATCAACAAATATAGCTAGGTAAATCTGGTTGCCAGGTGTGTGACAGCGATGATTGTGGTGGACACACTATTCTTGGCTCTTGTATGCGGAGAGATGCAGTCTTCCATTACAAAGTGGGTTGTTTCCGAACAACCATGCACATAATTGGAATGAGCCAGTGAGCAGCATTTCACCAGCCATTTTTAAGAGCCTCTGATAAAGGCTTCATGGGATATCTAGACCCAGGATGGGTCAGAGGTTGAGGATACATTGCTGGAGAAATGTGTGTCTGATTTGTACCAACGCTGATAAATCTGTTCATGGAGATTTAATTGTCATCAGTCTCCCGGGAGTTTTTAAGGCAGGAATGGGCAACCAGATAGGCTTCAGGTGCAGGGTACAGCCCTCTAACCATCAAGAGGGCTGCATTTTACCATTAATCTCAATAATACAGGATCATTTAGCCTATGAGTCACTTTTACCTTTGCAGCCTGGCTGGGCCGAAATGCAAAATGTAGACTTAGCCTCATGTGTCAAACTCCCATTGTCCCATAGATTGTAAGCTTGCGAGCAGGGCCTTCTCCTCTTTGTCTGTTTTACCCAGTTTGTTTAATAGTTTACCATGTTTGTCCCCAATTGTAAAGCGCTACGGAATATGTTGGCGCTATATAAATAAATGATGATGATAATAAGTTAAAGCAATACATTTAAGAGGTGATGACATATCAGCAGGCATTTTAAACAGTGAGGGTCGCCCGTTGCCCATTACTGTGTTAAGGGGACTAGTTTGGCCATAAACAGGTTGTGGTCCCTAAACACAGCTGGTTTGATCACACACTCGGGTAATAAGCTAATCACGTTTGGGGTTTAGGTAATCAGTTTGAGTACTACCTGTTGTAGCCTTGTGCTTCACCATCCCTTCAAATATCTATCAATTGCAAACATTTTAAGGTTATACTTTTAGAGGTTTTGACAGAATGGAGTCCCACTGGGATTGTGACCGATTCAGTGAAGGGTTAAATGCCATATTAAGGTCTCCTCCCCATATTGGGTGCATTAAGGATATATCTGAAAGTAACTTAGAAATGACCTGTAAGGACTGCAACTTGTACTGCCATTGAGTTATATGTGCAGACAGTAAAGTGTTACTTTGTATTGCTATTTACTAAGAAGTTACAGTGACTATGCAGGAATATTGCTAACCCTTAACTTTCCTGTCACCCGTTGCAGAAAAAGAACCCCAGGATAGTTCCTGTGGAAATAAAAGGAAGATTTTCAATAAATGTGTCTCCTATGCACAGATTACGGCGCACAGAATAACATCCTTTGCTGCTGTATAATATATTTGGCCCAGGGCAAAATTTCAGTGTACAGTGAATATTGTCAATTAGGAAGTTGGCTATTTCAATCTGAGAGGAAAGTGCAGTGTAGAGCTGAGTATCGCATATTGGCAGGTCTTTTGTAGTGGCATTCAGGACTCCGCACAGGCGAAGAATCTCTGGGCTGCCAAGCGGCTCTTGTGTTCATTAAGCCAGGAAATGTTGGTGTCCATAGCATCAGCAAAACAATCAGAATTCTGTTCCTAAGCATGGGATCTCTGTAGTCTGCAATCTTTTTATGGTAGCCTTTGAGTTGTGCTATGAAGATTCATTATATAGATCGCTGCATTGGTGTTATATCTTCCGGAAGCAAGAATACGATCTTGAAGGTGACCTGGTCCGGTCTGGACTAGCCGGCACCATGGGAGTAGTAGACGCTGGGTTAGGAAGTGATACAAATATATCCTACACAGGCAGATGCAAAGGGCACAGCGCTTTCTCTCTACTCCTGCTTGTTCTGCTATTATTTCTGGCTGTGAGTCATGAAGGGGTGCTAGTGGGGTTCCCCAAGGAGACCCTGGCAGTTTAAGCAAAATATGTGACCCAAGAGGCACATAGAAACCAACTGTCTCATGCGGCACTGTGTATATTTATATGTGCCCCAAGCATTTTCATACAGAGATACAGTTGCACTCATTGTGAAGGAAGTCTTCATTTCAACTTGCTTAGAGCCAGCAGTGTATTCAGCTTTGTCATGCCCTTAGTAAAGCCACAATGGTTTTATGAGAAAAATATTAATTAAGTAAAAAAACACTGTGGGCAATGTCTGGCTAAATGAATTACTGGATAACCGAGTAGATCTGGGAAGTGTTATTTAAGAGGGATGATGGGTTTTCAAGAGCAGTCAGCAGCGATGAAATTAAAGTTAAATCCGCACAATGCACCAGAGTCACTAAGTAGCAAAGTCTCCTCTTGTTGTGTGCAAAGCTGCGTATTTGCAATGCCTTCTGCTGTTATCTCAGACCACTCAGGACAATTTCCCAGAATCCTATCGGCATGATATGGTGTAAGGTTCTATTGTGCTGGGATAAATGTCATCTTTCAGTGGGTGGAAATAACAAAGGACCATTTATGGTTTGGTGAAGTCATTTCATAGCTGCATTTAAATTTAGCTATCCCCTATCTGTCTTCTGTGCCGTTTTGTATTTTTTATGTCTCTGTGCTTCAACGGGCCAGTAATGTTTTTCTTTGTGCAAAAAATAATAGAGTTTATGGAAGGCTGTGATCCTTTATAATAAGTCTCAGAATCTGCAGCCTGCAAAGCATCGAGGTATACTGGATAATTAGATAAAAATGTATGCACCATCAAACTCCAAGGATTCAAGTGGTAGAGGTTAAAGAGACATTTACCCTGCTTATAATTATATTTTATGTTCACAATATTATCTATAAATGTTAACCGCTTCTTGACCAGAGGTAGATTGCACCTTAATGTCCAAAACATTTCTAAGTCTATCTAAGCTAATTTTACATTCATTTTTTTTTTTTTTTTCAGAAGAGACATTGAATTTGGGTTTTCATTTTGTAGTTTATTAGATTAAATATTTTTGTATTTTATCAGTAGTGGTTGCAACAAAATGGACCAATCAAAAACGAAAAAAAACACTTTTCTTGAATTCTTCCCATAGTTAATTTCCTGGGGTTCTGCTGATCGTGTACAACTATCAAAACAATGTTATCGCCTATTTCTAAAACATTTAAAGCTCTTTTGTGGTGAGAAAAATACTGTTTTCCCCTCCCCCCCCCCCCTTTTCTAGACCCCCAAATGCACCTTTTCTACCCTATTGTTTAAATAATCTATGCCTGGAAATGGAAATCTTGTTTTTGCACATTGGCGCTCGACAAAATATTGCACCCACGGGCGCCACAATTGTTGCCTGCAAGTCCACGTGCTTTTCTATAAAATAGGTGTACCTGGGCAAAATTATCAATACAAATTGACAAAATGCTTTTTTTTTTTCTTTTCATTTTTTATCTATTCTTTTTCAGCTGTGGGCCAGTAGGTTTTCACTTTCATTAATGACTCTTTCTGTCTACTTGTAGCAGAAGGTTTAATAGGAACTCAAGGAAGTTATTTCTAGGGAGCAATTACAACCAGCTAACAAAGCGGGATTGTTGTAAGAAGATTAAAAAAAGTCATTTTTTTATCTATTCGTAGGATCAATCGCACAATTTGCAACTTACAAGTTAATTTCCTTTGACCATTAGAAAACTGTGTCGGATATCTCTTTCTGCAGCTGCTGAACCTTCTCCAGGCTTTGAATGGTGACGCCAAGTGTTGTAGCTTGGTAAAACTTGAAGTGCTTTATTACTGAACAAAACCTATTGAGAATAACTTGGAGGAGTAGAATACTGGAGGATGATATGAATGCAGTGCTGCACACTGTATACTAGTACATGCAGTAGAAAAATTAGTTCATTCAACCTATTGCCATAGCGTCTGAGTACCTGCCACATTCATCCTCCACTCAGCCAATTAAACAGGCCTTCTCTAAAGCTATTTCCAGCTCACTTACAATACATCTACACTTCTACCTCTCTATTGTGCTCATATTTCATTCATTCTAAGTATTTGTACCACCAGTTATAATGAGCACTTTTAATAATGAAGTGATGCTGGATAGCTCATTAGTTTCAGCAACCTATAGCTCACTGTTCACTAATAATATATTGCTTTAATTAGGTACAGCAAAGACTGCTGCGCTGACCATTTTATTATTAGTAGGAAGTATTTCATGTAAAATATGACTGTCCCATATGAGTTTTACTTTACTCTTCTACAAACCCTTGTAACACTATTTAAAAGATTTTTTTTTTTTTTTTCTGGTAATTTTTAAATGACTATCTCCTTAGACTTAGACTAAATACAGAATCTTTCTGTAATGGATAAAAATGACACCAGTACCTTTGTTAAATACTCAATATACTAGTGTAAATAGCTAAACCATTTCTTAAATTATATATAATTTAAGCAAAGCCTAATATATGTTTATGTAATATAGAAACATATTTCAGCACTCACACGTTTGAAAATAGGTCAGAACATGATTAATGTAATTTTTTTAATTCTATGCTTTTTCTATGCTGTGTCATATGTGGCCAGATTGGGCGCAGATCTGGTTGTTCTGCAAGCTGATTAAATGGTTAGTTCTAAGTCTGTGTGCCTATTTTAATCATGATTATATTGCAGTCACCAGCTAGTGCAGGCCTGTCCAACCTGCGGCCCTCCATATGTTGTGAAACTACAAGTCCCAGCATGCCCTTCCAGCTATCAACTGATTGTCTACCGGCAAAGCATGCTGGGGCTTGTAGTTTCACAACACCTGGAGGGCCGCAAGTTGGACAGGCCTGAGCTAGTGTCGCACACACATTATACATTCCGGTGGATGTCAGCATCACTTTATGGCAGCGTGTTAGTGTTCAAGATTAGTTGTCTGCTTTTCAATAGTGTAAATGGAAATGGGGAAAGAGAATTCCCATGCTGGGTATGACAGTCCAAACAATGGATATTTAAATAATATGAATATCCACTGCATTGATGTTAGGGAGTATTATTATACAATAGCCTGAATCATTTATGCTGCAGTCCCAATTGGCCAAAAATAAAATATTCACACATTATAAGACTGTTTTGTGCCACGAATATTGTTTGGACTTGCAAGAAAAAGTTTCTGAAAGTGTTAGCCCACCATTAATAAACATATTACATTCTGATCACTGTGTTAATACAAGTTACTGCTGTCTTCTCTGTCACACATATTTCTGTCACCTCGACTTTCTCGGTCTGTGCTCATGAAAACGTGCTGTAAAATTGTGTTTTACTGCCTGGTAATAAGTCTCGGTGGTTTTATGTGAATGCAGTTTACAGTCAATAATCCACAAGGTTCCGCGAGGAGGATTTGTGATGAGAATCTTTCTTTCCATATTACTTTCCCTTGGCATCTCTGATGCAGCACAGAGGTCAAGCTGATCATTGGATTGTCCATCCTGTGCTCTGCCTCCTTCCCAGAGAAATTGCTTTTAAGCTGTTCATTTAAATGTTTGCTTCATCTCGGCCTAAGGCAGATCTCTTCTAGGCATCCATGTTAACTGTTTGACTCTCTAGTGAGGCAGGATTAACAATGCCCTTTACTTCTTTCTGATCTCTAAAGCCAGCATCTGTCACTGTCTGGCCCATCTGTGCAAACGCTTTGTAACACTGGTGTGTAAGCTGTAACCACAACCGTGTGCAAGGTCCCTTGAAAATATAGAACTACAGTTACAGGACATATTTTGGTGTGCATGAACTCTGGAATTACCTCCCTTGTACAAGAAGACTTTCTCCCAGCCTCCAACCATCAAGAGTCCATTGAAAGCTCTCATCTTTAGGCAAGCTTACGAAATTCCTGAACCAACTTCTCAACCTCCTGAAAATATTTAGCCTGTGTGACTGGATCATATAACCCCTGAGCACTATTTTCCCATTGCAGTCTAGCTGAACCAAGATGCAAATTGAAGATTTTCAAAAGTAAAAAAAAAACAAAACTGGAACCTGTACACAATGAATGTATTATTTTGCGAAGTACTATTAAGTATTTGATAATACAGTAATACTGCACTTCTCCTGTACTCTGTGGTGCTGGTGCCATTGATAAAATCAGTATTTAATGTCATTCTAAGCTGTTGCACCAGGACAAGCTTTGCTCTGTACTATTTTCGGTCATGATCACCAGTTGTATAAGAATCCCTTTTTCTTTTATTTAAGGGCACAATCAGTTTGTCATGTTTCTACCGTGTGTAATCTTGTGTGTTTCACATGATGCATGCACTGTTCAGGAACAGAAAAAAATTCAGCAAGCAGAGATAATTGATAACTATTCTTCCGGAAATAGGTCAAGGTGGAAAATGGTGCATTCTCTCTGTGTAGGCTCTGTGGTCCATTCCCTATATGCTCGTGGGTACAGACAAAGAGCCAGGTGCACCTTTGGCTGAAATTGTGCCTGGTTTATGCCAGGCATAGGTAACATACACTTACCTATATTTGTAATTATTAGTTTTGTTTGCAAAATATGTATTAGCTGTTAGCCTCAGTAAAATTTTAAAAACCTCTCTAATACAGAGGAAACAACTCCCTGTCTCATCTACGTGAATTTTTTTTATTGCTATAACATGCACACCAAAGCTGATGAAAGCACCAATCGGCAATGTTGGAGCCATCTCCCTCAGCCTAGTGATTCTCTTACTGACGACCATCGTTATCATCGTCCACTCTTTGCACCTGCCCTGACACATTTGCAAATAATCCGACTTCAACAAACGTATATACGTCTGTATGCTGGTCTGCATGTGCTCGCAATTGTGCAAATAAGCTCTTAATACGCACATTAAAAAATGCAGAAAACGAGCTTGGTGGTATCAGTAAAGATGTCATATCAATGTCCAACCTTCTACCAATTTAGGGCCACCTCATATATTTATTTTACCTTTTCTATTATTGTCTTAATTATGAAAATGAGGCAACAACAGGACTGTCCTTAATACAGATGTCAGGTTTTTGGTGTGAAACGGGGGGTTCTTAAAGTGTAGCATGTAGGTAGGAAGTGTCTTTCCCATTTTCAGTATCTCTGGTCTGATAACGCTCTGCGACCTCCTGTTAGAGTGCCCTCTTCACTCCTACGTGTTATTTAAATAATCCCATCCTGTAAAATGAAATTGCGCTTGTGCACTTTTGTGTAATAAAAGTCTTATGTGCCCAGTCAGCACTCGGCAAGGAAACTCTCAATTCACCTAAATCCTCCCATGAGCCGGTGCAATCCTTTGCACCTCTGCAGTCGCTGTAGTCTTGGCCCGTAAATCCATACGTTTCACCGCAGAACTAGGAACTCTTACTCATAAGGCGGTGCGTGATGTCACAGAAGAGCATTTGCACTGTGGTTTAACAAATCTTCAGTTCATAAATTACCGTTTTTAAAAGTTTTGTCCTTGCTATAATACATATTAATAAAGAAGTGGAAGTTACTCAATCAATTTATAGGCTATAGCAGGTGCTTGAAAGGGTGGGGTTATCCTGAAAGCAACAAACACACAGAGAGATCCCCCAGCACACTGCTATAGCCAGCAACAGATCTGCCATTTCTACTGTAGATAAAAATTCAAAAGTCTTAGTTGCACACATTTGCAAATGTATGTTAAAGCCACCCGCCACTCCACGGCGCTTTTGCTAATAGGATGGTCCTAACTGTAAACAATGAGTCCCATATATTTGGGCCATACATATGTGTTTTTAAATTGAGAGCCAACTTACCAAAGAGGTACCCCAGAAGCCTCCAAATAGCAATCCAATGCCAGCACTCCCCCTCAGCTACTGACACCAACATGCCTCTCAGACTAATAAAGAAGTGGAAGTTTCATATGTATGGCCCAAATATATGGGACTCTCATTGTTTAGAGTAGGACCACCCTATTAACAAAAGCGCCGTAATCTTACAGTTTAAGAAGTGTGGAACAACTGATAGAAAAGGTAGTGGAATAAGTGGGGATAGTGCATCTGGCTACTGTAGAACAGAAGCATTATCAGCCATCATAAATATAAAAGCAGTCATTGATGACTGGCATGTTTGTGCAGCTACAATTTTGTAGTCAGTTTAATAATTTATATAACTAATATATATTTCTATCTCATAATCCGTACTTTTAACACTATTGGATGCAGAAGAATTGTATTGCTTCACTACTCCTAACACGGCAGAGTTTAAATACTCATTATACCTATTCTTTTGCCCATGTGTCTTGCGTAATGTTAATGAGAGTTCTATAAACCACATTTTGAGATAATTAACACTACATGCAAGATTATTCCTTACTCCCTTTAGTAGTAAATGATGTTGAGCTTCGTTAATATTGCATTCATTTCAGAACTTAATAAACAGACCACTAAATGGCTCTTAATATTATCAGCTTATTTGTAAACTCCCAGAGCTACTCTTCCTGCAAGTGAATATAACTCAGATTTATCACTGCACTCTTATAGTCATTTCAATATTCCCCATTTTATTATGTTGTCTCGTCTGTCAAGTTTGTGACCACTGCTCAGCAAGAATTGGGTAAATCTAGTACAGTGTTGGATTGCCTGTGGTACTCCAGGTGTTGTGAAACTACAAGTCCCAGCATGCTTTGCCAATATATAGCAGCTTATTGCTGGAAGGGTATACTGGGACTTGTAGTTTTACAACACTAATCAGTACATTTGTAATGTGTCCTTCTGGTACTGGGACCCAAATGTATGGAAATCCCTGTTAGATGTTTAGTGAGAGTTTTAATTCTCCTTTAATGGCTAACTCCACTTTTATATAGTGTTTTGAGAAGTTACACCCAGCTCACTTGCTCCACCTTACCTGGATTATATGGGTCCCTTACTTGGCACCCCCCCCTGTGCACCTTCTGGCACCCCTCCTGTGCACCTTCTGGATCCCTGATGTGCGGATAGCCTCAGCCTCCTGATCTCGTCATTGTTCTGCTTCAGGCTGATGATGATTGAGATTCCAACACCAGTAGTATATTGCAGCCTTTTTGTGAGCTTGAAGCACTATTCAGCCTATCCATTCACTAGGAAGTAGCTTCCAACTAATTGCAGTGTGTATGCGACAGGTACATTTTACAGCCAGAAATGCTAATTGCAATCTGACAATGCTACTGTGATTGCATTTTGAAACATAGGAGTTATAATACCATCCCAATTGGGTTATGTGTTTAAAAGGGGAACCCTTACTAAATTGAAAACCTCACAAAGCTGAAGTAGAAAAATATTTTGATGTTTTAAATATTTAAGTTGTGAAATATACTCTCTTAAATGTCCTAGTGTCAGAATCCTTTACTTAAAAACGTATTAGATGTTGCTTGCTGCCGTAACCATATTGAACACTTTTTTTTCCCCATGAACCAGGTTTTTGAACCACTTATGTATGATTCTGAATCCTATAAATATAACAATGTAAGCTAACTTTTCACTTCTTTCCTAATGAGAAAATGACGTTGATATTGAGATCCTTAAATATTGCACACAGACAGTCCAGTACTGGAAATCCTGTTTTATAAATCAGATCAAGTTTGGGGATTTTATTTTTGTGGGGGGTCTTCTGTTTCTTTCTTTTTTTATCTCCTGTCGTTGAACAGGCACAGATTTTAAAGCCAATGAAGAAATACATTTCTACTGCAAATTTCCCTAGGGACTGTGACTCTGCTAAAACCTCCTGATTCGTAGTACTTTTTTTTTTTTCTGCCAAAGTTGCTGGTTTATTTTTATTATTTTTGAGACTCCCAATTTCTACCCACCGTCTAATTACTGCCTAGGAGGCGTCACTGTACAGAGGCAAAGAATATACATATGTGATTTGGAACATAGCGTTGTTCCATTTTAAACATTGGAACTCATTAGTTTTTACTACATTATAATGCAGATGCATTTTACAGTTTTACTAGGAACTTGTACTTCATTATCTCTGCATGCAAAAATGGAAAATTACTCACAAATGTGCAGTGATTTTAAAGCTAATTCGACATTTAGCTATAGTTATATATTAAAAGTTATGCCCTCCCCATCCCCCTCTTCCCCACACACACCACACACCCTTGCTCTCCCTTACATGAATTTTGAGAATCTCTCCTGCTATTCTCATTCTTCTGTACTATTGGGGTCCATGATTTTATTACGCACCACAATGTAGGGCTTTGCTTGGTAAGGTTCAGTTTTGTTCAGATGTTGTATTGTTGAAATAATAAAGCAGAGTATCTAATATATATAAGCCTAGCGGCGTGTGTTAGTGTGTGTGTGGAAAAAACTATTTTCTCAGAAAGGGCTCATCCAATTGACCTGAAATTTGGTATACTGACATTATTTGACAAAAAAATTATAATAGCGAAGTCCGTTAACTTCCATCATCCCCCCTTCCCCCCGTGGGAGGGGTAGTAAAGGCTAAATTTACCAGTTGAGGGCTCAAACTCTTGACCGTGTGGGTATTTATTTACCAGAGCCTGTGTTTGGTCATGGACAATCGTATGTCGCATTTTCACGAGTACGGAGAAGCAGTGATGTGAAAGTGCAGGTTATGAATACTGCCCTTCAAGGAAGACTGATTGAGCACAGCGATAAGGTGTTTAGAAACGTTGTGTATCGAGAGGTTTTAGAACAGTAAGACGATGGAGATTAAGGATGTGGCGATGAAGATGAAGGATGAGGTGATGGAGAAGAATGATGAGGTGGTGACATGTGGACAAAACCACGTTAAAAAAGGGCGCTTACATCGGGAAGTAACGCTCTTCCCCTGAGGAAGCCTGGCCTAGCCCCAAATGCATGACAAGAACCTTTTTAACACCTTAAGTAGCTTGATTTGACTAGAATGCATGAGTATCATACACGGGTTAACTTGTATATGTATATACATGGAAAGCAACAACAGATATAAATGGCACTATTAACCACAGCGTAAACACTTAGATATATATCTCCAATTTCAAATACATGTACATAAAAACAATCCCTAAAAACATGAAAGTCCAAAAAGACACTTGACTCCTGTATGAGTGGCAGCCTTGAAAGCCTGAAACCAGATGTTAAGTCCGGACAAAGTTGATTACTGCAATAGAAAACAGGCAGAGTGCCTCATAGTGTGATACCAAATAAACAAAATTAGGAAAGGTAATCATATGTATATACATGTATGTATGTATGTATGTATGTATGTATGTGCACTGCAAAACACCTTCATATCGTACCAGTGAGCCACGATAGTCCTTTCAGCGCACACCAAGGTGCGTATTCTGTCTCTGTCTCAATGTGTACGGAACCTGACAAATCTTTATACTATTGTACAGTGCACCTCTAAGCGTCACATCAACGTCCAACCTTCTACCCCTTAGGCACCACCCTTTCAATTAAATGAAAAGTTTTTAATATTGTTAGCATTCTCCTGAAATGCTGCTCTGTTTAACCTTATTAGTGGACTAAAGAAATCATGAGCGGGCCTCAGGACTGTTTTATTGTATGTCACTTTTGCATGCGGGAAGCTTTTTGTTGGATTGCTTGGCGTGTGCATAGAAATGTGCTTTACCACTGAAGCTGTAAATTCACATGCTTTTGTGGAGTAGGAATCCCCCTGAAAATGCGTTCTCCCCACCCTCATTTCTACAATCCAGTTCATTCTTATGTAAGCTTGAATCATGTTTCTGCACAGCTCTGCAAATCTGGGCACACCAGTGCTGCTTCTCCATGTTTTGCTAATCCTATGTGCCCTGGAGGAAGCCTAGATGTACTCAGAAAGTCCAAAGCTCCAGCAGCTGTTTTGGACTAAGTTACCGGAAGTATATTTCTAAATAGCTTGGGCACCCAAACCACCACTGCTGCACTGTCACCTGGACTGCTGTATAATCATCCTGAGGATTCTTTTCCATTCTCCAGCTTTCCTGATCACTAGGGAAACAGCATCCCCTGCACTGTAGTTGGCACCTCTAAGCAATGATCTGATATAAGGAGTATGGGAACCAGCACAGGGGGAGGAACCGCCAGTGAAATCCCCATTCTAAGGAACGGTTAGCTAATAGCAAAAACAGGTCAGCGAGAGGGTCACTTGGCACTCTCCAAATGGTGATCTTACGCATTGCTACACTGGAATTGCCCATGAAGCCATTTACTCTGCTGCACAGCACCTGACAGTTGAGCTTTTCTTATCCCGTCAAGGGACTGATGCAGGTAAATTGCTACAGCTTCTGTGAGGTTTTCTCCCATTGTGGCCTGGAGAAATCTGCTGTAAACCCTGTTGTATGGCTCAGAATCAGTATCTATTCAGTGCTTCCTAACTGACTCATAGGCTTACTGTGATACTGCGTGTTAATGCACTATGCTTTGTCAGTAACATCCTCATCGATACAAAGAGGACCTTATAGGAAGAATTACTCTGGTCATGAAGACTACATAAGAACCCTTTCACATGTGGCCCAGTATTACATACAAAGCCTTGCAGAATATCCCATGTGTCTCCAATGTCTGTCTCTGGACCGTGGTATAGCTAAAGGCACCTGGTCACAAGGGCACCATATGATGGACTGCAGATGTTGGAAACGCTCTAGTTTCTTGAAAGCATGCTGTAGTATTTGCACGGTGATCCTGATTTAGAATACTTCCTGTAACTGCTAAACAGACATTGCTGGTTCTTCCACGGTCACATATAGAGGAGAAAATAAACAAGCATCCCACTTAATATATTAGGGTATTGAAATATCCTTTTCACATCTGTTAGCTGGCTTGCTATTGCACCCAGTGGTTCTGACTATAGCAGGCAGGACTGGACCGTAGATAGTGACCTTCATGTTGCTGGGCTTTAAGCTGTAGGTAATGACCTTAGACAAGTGAAGTACTAAATGTCTAAAAATGTTGTCAACTACGGTTTTATGTTGGGCTAGAGGAATAGAAACTATTTTGGTTATAGTGATGTTAGGATCATAATTATGTTTAATTGTGTTCATAGTTAGTGACCAGTAGTAAAGTGTGTTTTTATTTAAGCAAAATGTTTTGCCTTAGAGCTCATATGCTAAATATATTTTCTTTAATGTGCGTTCAAAAAGACTGGCAAACACGCTGATAGAGCAGCAAAATAATATAAGTGAATGGACCTGTACACATGCACTTGCTCTTTGCATTTATTTCAATGTTGCCTACAGTGTCCACAAGTGTTAACGCTTGGCACAGTATATTGGTGGTCTATGTGAACGCTCATGATATATTTTTGTCTGCCTCACCTCGCTAGATTGTAAGCTCTCATGGGCAGGGCCCTTTTCCCTCATGTTTTCCTGTCTTTACTAGCCTATCCACCTTCGCACCCATGTCTAATCCCTCTAACCTTGTCTCTTGGTCTCCTTCTTCAGCGTCTCCGGCCTTGTGTGTTCCGCCAGTGCTCATGAATACAGGCTCGCTCCCCCCACCGTTCTCTGGGCTTTAGTCAAATCCGTTCTGTTTTCTCATCGTGTAACTGGCAGCTGTACTGCCGTATTATGTGACTCAAATTCTCCATTACTATATAATATGAGTAAATATTAGGTGTCAAATATCAGACAGGTTTTTTACGTCCTAAGACCGTACAGTTCACTAAGTATAGTTTGTGCAACGAAGAATTGCTTTAGAACGGATACATATTTCTGGACGAGAATGTCAGAATTTTATCCGTTATATTTGGGGAGATTCTATAACCGGAGGGGAAATCAAGAATATATCCAGACATCTTATCTGTGCTAGAGCAGCATCTCTGCACATCAGTATTTCATCCCTGTTAAGTTATATTCGCTTGTGTGACATATCGGCCAATCAGAAGGCCCTGACTACCAGTCAAGACACTTCAGCGGAATGAGGTGGTTTCTTTGAAGCTGTGTAAACTGCCATATCCAATATATAGCAGATATACTATATATAGATTATATTATTACTTAGATGTTGCCAAGCTGTTCTGCTCAGATATGCCAGCAGCTCATTGTGACGTTAAAACACCTAAGGAAAAAAAGCACACACACAGAAAATAGGAAACGGCTATATCTAGATATATACCTTAGTGCTCATCACTTCCTTAGCGTATTGAATTTGCTGTCCATAATGTCAACAGATGAACTTATAAATGGTGATGAGGAAAACATACTGAAAAGTCATCACCTCAAACTTCTATTTTCAGCATTACATACCTATATTTATTGAAGTTGACAAAACATAGTGTCAACACTATCTGTATTGGTTTTAATTAGACTGAAAATTAAATCAACTTGCTTGGATCTAGTCCACAATTTAAATAAACACTTTCAGTGAGGCATATATATATGTATGATATGATATGAAGGAAATTGTCACCTTTAAAATCTGCTAATTAAGTGCAAAACTTGCCACAGCATGTCATTGTGATCACAGTGGAAGGGTCTCCACCAGTGTTTTATGTCATGTCTGGTGTAATGTTTGTAATCTTGACTGATATATAATGTACAGTAAAAGTGTTTACTTCACTAACACCCTTCCTTCCTTTGTGTTCAGATGTAGCAAGATGTTAGCAGTACGTGACCAGTACATGAATCTTTCTGTTGTTCATTTCTAGAAACACTGTGACCGACAGAAGGCAAACCTGAGAATCCGGTTCAAACCTTCTCTATTCCAACATGTAGGGACCCACTCCTCTCTGGCGGGGAAAATACAGAAACTAAAGGTATGGAGAGGCACAAGGGTATTGTTACTGTAGAAGAAATGCTCTGGGATTGTGTTGATGTTTGAGTTTCAGTCCCAGGGTAATAAGATATCCTTTTTTTTGTTTTCATATTTTTTAAGATTTTGTACACCCACAGAATCATTAAAGGAAAGAAGATATGTGCCTAGAGAAATACATTGTCTCCCCTAGCAGCCAATCAGTTGTGTGCATTTCCTGTGCATCCATTTTCATGAAAGGTCCTCAAAATATTTTCTTGTGAAATGTGCACAAAGCTTAATACATTAGGTGGAATTCAAAGGACTGGTGTTGTGGCGTTTAAAACAAAAATAAAAAAAAGTGTTTAAAATAATCTTTTGTGAAGATTTGTGTATTTTATTTAATATGTTCATTTTGAAATACCCCCCTGATGAGGAGAAAAATAAATGTTTTTTGTTTCTAACGGAATTTTTTTTTATATTATAATATTATATTATTCTTTTTATTGTGGTACTTGTTAATTCATTTTTACAGATAATCTAAATAATGAAACAATTAAATGTGTAACTAAAAACATTAAGTAGTAGTGTAGTATCTTAAGTTGGTGTAGGTTTTATTTTCATGATTAATACTACTTTTTATGTAGTGCCAATATATTACACAGCACTTCGTGATCAGAGAATGTTTCCGTTTCTGCTCCAGTGGAGCTTAAAATCTAGTTTTCCTACCACAAGTACACTAACACACCCACACTATTTGGCCAGAACCCAATTAACCTACCAGTATATTTTTGGACTGTGGGAGGAAACCTGAGCACCCAGAGGAAACCCACATAAACATGGTGATATCATACAAATACCACTCGGATAGCACACTGGTCAGATACGTACCAAGGCTAACCACTGTCCCATCCATGCAGGTTAACTAATTATAATTATCGCCTTAAAATGCAAAACAAAATCTATATTATTAGTAAATATTCTAGAAAGATTCCTTGATCTATGGGGCATTAACAAAACGTAAAATTGACTGTAGACCCAGCAAGGTTCATTCAGTAACATTATATTTCAACATTTATTTTCTTTTTACAAGCTTTGTTCTTTTTGGTGCAATTCTAGAAAACTATAGTTATATTTTAGGTTTAATTTAACCTAAAATATAACTATAGTTTTCTAGAATTGCACCAAAAAGGAGGTTTGTTAAAGGAAAATAAAAATGGAGTTCTGTCTTAATATTCATTCTAAAAATTGGTAATAGTGGAGAAAATCATAACACCCCTTCCACATGTCTGTCCAATATATTGAATAAGCATTTAGCACTGACCCACCAGTTGTATGGAACCACACTATGGAATTGAGTGTCCGCGGTATACTGTCTATATAATTGTACTTCCTATTCTGCTTTAGTCCACCTTGTATCTTAGAAGATGATGTTGCTTCTGTCTCATTCAGGACAAAGATTTTGGTAAGCAAGCTCTACGCAAGGAACATGTCAACCCAGCTGCTGAGGTCAGCACCAGCTTAAAAATGTACCAGCATTTCACCCTGGAGAAGGCTTACCTGAGAGAAGACTTCTTCTGGGCATTCACGCCAACCGCGGGAGACTTTATACGCTTTAGGTTCTTCAAGCCTTTGCGTGTAGAAAGGTCTGTAAATAGTAATACAGAGAGCTCCTTAATAACCAGTATACAATATAGAGAGCACTCTAGTGACTACTTTACAAAACACAGTGCATACTAGTGACTACTGCTGTTCAAGAGGCTACTGTACAATACCGCAGTGCAGACCCTTCCACCCCAGTCTTTGGTGGCTTTTCAAATCTGCTCATCTCCACCGTAATCTCTGGTGGTGTCACTTTATAGACCCACTTAGATTACTTACTCTTCCTGTAGTCTCACACGGTCTCGGCCAACTGGAGAGGCTGTTTGGCAATGCCAGGAAGTGGTCATACATTTACGGCCACTGGCATTGTGATTGGTAAATAGCGCTGGCCATTCACCAATCAGCATGTTGGGACCTCCCAACATAGCTAGCACTGTCCACCAATGATTGTGATCGGAGACATCTTTTTGGTATGTATGAAGCTGCCATACCTAGCAGACAGCTCTGGCATATACATAGTTTCCAGGGCTGGTCCTACTAAAAAAAATGAGACTGGCCTAGGGTATAATTAACCAGTCACCTTTGCCACCCCGCTTCTGTGTACAAGGCATTTCAATGAAAGACTTGGTCACTATCATGCAAAGACATTTGCAACCAAATAGCTCTTTTGTCAATTTGATAAATGCTTTCCTTTGAGCCAAAAGACTTAAGTGTAGACCTGTATTATTAAGATGAACAATGCCAAGTCTCGTTAGCTGAAAAGTCTGGGAACTGCAGGCGAGGAACTTAGCGGGTCAAAAAAAAAAAAAAAAAAGGTCTCTAATGTACAATTTGTTGCATACATATGCCAGCACTCCACAACAATTACAACATTATCGTCATATTAGAGATATTTAAATTACTGATAATTATGCAGCACACAAGAGAAATTAATTAGAAGATCGTTCAGAAATGCAATTGACCATGTGAAAATTGTGATCACCTAGAACTTGAAAACCGTTGTATCGCTGTGTGTGTGAGCGTATTGACCAACTATAATTACTCTGTGTGTGTCCAAAAATGTCAATAAAAAGATTAGTTGTAAAATTATATTTAAATTAAAACTCTATAGGTATCTTAATTTCCAGTGTTTCTTGCAGTTTGCATGTGCTGTAAAATTGTATAGAACTACCACATAAGAAGAAAACGGGTTTAAACAAAACGCTCACCTCCCTGACGCAGCCCCTCCCCACGCTTAATTTCTGTGAGCACTTTGTAAATATTTGCACAGTTTATACAGTCCTTATATTTACTGCTTCTTAGTGAAGGACAGATTGGGATAAAGATAGATTAACATCCCGGTTACAGTGTGATGTGGTGCAGCGATATGAGGCAATTGGTCCAATCATCATTTATTTATACATTGTTACAGAGATGACTTACATGGGAACAGTAAATATAATCACATACATACATTGTTACAGAGAAAAGAATCAGATGCAGGAATGCAATTAACAGAGATGATTGCATAGTATACAGAAACAATGCAGCATAAGACATGATGGGGACAAACAAAGACGAAAGAGAGTGGACAGACTCATAGTAGAGGGCTGTGCCTCACAAGAGCTTAAATTCTGCAGGGAGGGGGTATTGAGAGACGATAGGAGCTAATGGGACATTAAGCTTAGTGGTCCAGGTGGTAGTAGAGGAGGTGAAGGATAAACAATCAGTGGTAGGAGGTTGGGTTGACGTGGTGGGGACACGTTGTAGTTGGTAAGCATATTGGGGAGGGAGGAAGGGGGAGGTAAGGTAGGATAGGAGGAAAGCGATAATTATGGGCACGATGGGCAGCGACCCCCGTACCCAATAATAATCATTGTTGAACATATTGGTAAATGTGGTTGGAAGATAGTTAACCTACTGGCTCATCTGTGTGGTCATCTTCTGGCAGCATTAACGGCTCTGTGCCGCTGGAAGCGGCCCAACCACTAAACATGGCCAGATATCGCCAAGGTTGGCCACCTACATGACTCTGATCCTGGCAATGTGGTATTATTATGTCTTGCAGACATCACACCAGATAAACATCAGTCACCTGTGCTGGAACGCAGTCGGCATGTGCACTATAAGTATAGTAACATTCTTTTACCGATTTGATTGGGTTGTAGAATGTTAATAGCACAAGCACTTGAGTTTCCCATGTAAACAAACCGCAAACTAATTTGCAGGGATGCTTTATTTTTCTTAACAATCAAATTAAAAGCTGCAGGAATAATGTATGCTCTAATCATATTTTAAGCAATTAAGAGATGCTCATCTGCAGAAAGCAATTTTCACAGGCGTAGATGCTTTTAGAAAGTGTCAAAATAGGGAACAGAATAATTTGTGGATAAAGAGGCAGTTGTGAACGTGGTGTCTCCTTCTCCATAGGATCCTAGTTAATTGGAATGTAAAATTTAATAACACATTATCATAATATCGACCTTTAGCCGCCTTTGACATGAGGACTTCATTTCTAATCTTTTTGTTTTCTCCCATAGGTATTTTTTCCGGAGTGGGAACATTGAGCACCCTGAGGATAAGCTTTACAACACCACAGTGGAGATCCTGCCTTTCGATGTAAGTACTTAGGGACGTGGGGCCTGATTCATTAAGGATCTTAACTTGAGAAACTTCTTATTTCAGTCTCCTGGACAAAACCATGTTACAATGCAAGGGGTGCAAATTCGTGTTCTGTTTTGCACATAAGTTAAATACTGCCTGTTTTTTCATGTCGCACACAAATATCAACTTTAAAATTCAGTGTACAAATAAGCTATATCAAGTATTTGTGTGATACATGAAAAAACAGGCAGTATTTAACTTATGTGCAAAACAGAATGCTAATTTGCACCCCTTGCATTGTAACATGGTTTTGTCCAGGAGACTGAAATAAGAAGTTTCTCAAGTTAAGATCCTTAATGAATCAGGCCCATGATTATGATTAGAATAAAGGTGGATGACGTGTGAGAGAGGTAAATGTGTGTGTAGTGCTTTGATTTTACACTTTACATTACATTTTTTTGATCCTCAACTAACATAACCATTATTTGTTTTAAAGGCACTCATAATTTTTCTTATTGTGTCCGGCACATAGGTATGGATATGCTGGTCACCGTTTTATGCTATCTCTTTATACAGGCAAAGGACTTAGGGTGTTGTGTCTATCACCTGTTTGTTCTTGATAATTTTTCGGACTGTTGCATTTCACCAGTGATGTCATACTTGTACTTTTGCATTTGGCCGCCTCTAAGATGTTGTGATAATAGAATGTTTACACATAAATAAGATTGACAGGAGGGATTTAGGAAGAGATAATTATGTGAGTGACGAGTGGCATTTTACTGAATAGGAATGTAGGAAAATATGTAAATATTTTGGTATACATTTATCAGTAAATATATCCATTAAGCAAATACAGAGGGAGAGTGTAAAACAGGGTTAAGGTGACTTTATAATGATATTTATTGGGAAAACATTTTTGTAGACCTTCTCTTTCAGATAATAGTACTTTAGCTATGACCAAAACATAAGATAGCCACCAAGGAATTGATGTTAAGTTCCTGGATAAATTATTTGATTGATAATTTATCAGACATTAATGGAGTTTATTGCACACAGAATAAATACATTTCATATAATGTGATCATCCGCTGCATTGGCTCTGATCGTGCATAGTGGTACAAACAACCAAAAATTTAATTTGTATATAACATATGAAACACGTTTTTAGCGAAGAGTGTTGCCAGCTTTACTGCTAGATCCAATTTATTATGCTACCATTTCCCTGTGAATTTGTCCACCAGGGGAACTGTTCTATTTGAGTCTGTTTGTTTATGAACTGGAAAAATTCTTGTAAAAGTTTCCTATATGTCCGCCTTCGGTGCGAGCTCCCCGCTCCACATGTTAAAGTGCGTCCGTAAAATTCCTTTGTGCGAGCATTTGTGGGGCAGCACGGTGGCTGTGTGGTTAGCACTTCTGCCTTACAGCACTAGGGTCATGAGTTCAATTCCTGACCATTGCCTTATCTGTGTGGAGTTTGTATGTTCTCCCCGTGTTGCGTGGGTTTCCTCCGGGTGCTCCAGTTTCATCCCACACTCCAAAAACATACTAGTAGGTTAATTGGCTGCTAACAAATTGACCCTAGTCTCTGTCTGTCCCTGTCTGTCTGTCTGTGTGTCTGTATGTATGTATGTTAGGGAATTTAGACTGTAAGCCCCAATGGGGCAGGGACTGATGTGAGTGAGATCTTTGTACAGCGCTGCGGAATTAGTGGCGCTATAAAAATAAATGGTAGTAGTGATAATAATTTAAGGGCTTGAGTCCTGTCTGATGAATCTGCATGTTGGCAAACAAATACAGGTCACTTCACAGTCCTGCCTACTATGTCAGGATCACCCTTTCAGTTCATTAAAACGTAATGTTTTTCTCCTAAATTACTGCTTGTTGGAGCCTTGTTTATGTTTTAAATTAATAATGAGTCAGGGGACATCTGGACTTTGTACATTTCATGTGTCATTTATCATGTTTCTTTATATGCACATAGAAATATGCTTTCCTGTGCACCTGAATATAGCAAAATTAGTCTTCTAGGAAGTAATGACTTGTGCTTGATCATTTCTACCTCGGAAGGCTTCAGAAAGGCCTGTCATTTTACAAGGTGCCCACTAAACTCTGTCGTGCCCTGTACAAATCATTATTATAGGCTTCTGATTTAACTTGATGTGTAGGTCGAGAAGGATGTAAATTAACAGCCATATGACTAACAGTCATAAGCTATTTTTTGCCTGTGTGTGTGACATTTTACAGAATGCTTAGACAGGAGTTTCTTTATTTTGCAAGATGTTTTTCTTAAAATACTGCCCAGCTGGTAAAGTGATAAATCCTGTGACTTACATACGTGTCTTACCATGTGAGGATTGATCACTCCTGCAACTACATGTTATAAAAACTGTCTGGAGAAAGGAGGAATCGGAGTCCTTCTCTAATGTACTAGATTACTACATGCCAATATGCTCTCCCACTGAATGAATTTCCCATTTTAATAAAAAAAAAAAAAAACTTCTGATCAACTCGTACCCAAATCTCCTCCTGTGTCATATTTGAACGACACGGACTCTAAACACTTTGTAGTTCATTTAAATATCTTGTGCAGATTAACAAAATCTGATTTTCGCATTTTGCTGCCAGTTCACTTTCACCAAGAATCCCCCAATCTGCTTTGCTCCTTTCAGCAGAACTAATAGTACTCACTCTCTCTCTCTCTCTCACTCTCTCTCACTCTCTCTCTCACTCTCTCTCTCCCTCTCTCCCCCTCTCTCTCTCTCTCCCTCTCTCCCCCTCTCTCCCTCTCTCCCTCTCTCCCTCTCCCCCTCCCTCCCTCTCCCCCTCCCTCCCTCCCTCCCTCCCTCCCTCCCTCCCTCTCTCTCTCTCTCTCTCTCTCTCTCTCTCTCTCTCTCTCTCTTTCTGTTTGCTGAATCTATGATAGTGAAGAATCTAAAGCTAGGAACACACTGGAGGTTTTTCAGATGATTATCGGGCCAATCACCCGATAAACGAACGCTTGGCCACTTATCGTATTAGTGTGTAAAATCACACGATGAAGACAATCGTTCCAAAGTGCCGATTGTCGTTTCATTTGGTTGGTCGTACTGGTTAATAATCTTGTTCCAATCACCTTCCGATCGTGTAGTGTGTACGCACTCACGATCTCCATAGAGTTTACAGAGTCATGATCTTTTCATCTTGTACTTGGAATAGTTTGTTCGTTCTGAGACTGAATATTTTGTTTCGTAGTCACGGAAGCTAACGAAATTCGTAAGGACATGTGTAAGGACATGTGGATAGCGATAACAAGGCGGTTTTAATCAGTGTGACAGGAATGAGTGACTGTTGTGTTGTCATTCTCTAAATGACTATAGGACCAGATGAAGAGCACAGATCTGAAGGTAAATAGTGTGTACACATGAATAGCCCGATCAAACTTTCAGTCGCAGGTACAATCGCTGTAGATAACAAGTCGGTCAGAAAATTCTTCAGTGTGTACCTAGCTTTAGTATAATTGTAGATCATAGACTTGGCAATTACCTCCAATACCAGTCTGCTGCATGCAGAATCGCAAGATATTATGTTTACACTAGAAACAGAAGATTAAGATGGGATATAATCACTATGTATAAATATATTCGAGGCCAAATAGCAACAGTCTGGAGCAACTTGTCTGTTTCAAGTCCCCAAAGAGGTCATAAGCCCACACCTGGCAGCTGGAAGAAAGGAGATGTAATAAACACCTATCTGGAAGGGTTCTTTACTGTAAGAGCTGTGAAACTGTGAAATGCTCTCCCACAAGAATTGGTATTAGCAGGATATTTGGGAAGAGATTGGATATTTTTCTAACAAAACAAAATATGGGTTGTATTATCAGCCAATGCAGCTGGTAGTAAAGATCCAGGGCCTGGACATGTAAGGGCTGATGTCTGCCACTGAACATCAAAATGATGTCTCTGCTCAGATGAGGTCAAATAAATATTTAACGCTTGTTGATTTGATCTAATCATTGTGTATAACAGTGATATTGGTTGTGTTTGTACAAGTGAGATGAGGGACCTTTTTGAGAGGCAGAAGTTGTCAGGTATGAAGTTTGAAGGTTGAAAGAGATCATTAATGTTGAATATTAACAAATAGGAAACCTAGAGCTTTTTGGGGAGGGGAGGAAAGTGTTTCTCTATAATTTATTTGTTCCGTAGGAAAGATATCGGTGCTGAATAAGACATTTGCTTCCAAGGACTTGAGCTGGAAGGGCAGCTTCCTGTAAAGGTGATCTGGAGAATGGGTGCTTAGTGTGGAGAAACACATTGTGCCAATATTGAGGTTTGGAGGTCAGCCAGCATTTGGAATAAATGAAGCATTGCTCACTGTAGAAAAATACACATTAATACCAGTTGGTCGGGACATATACAATAACCCCTTTTTTAACAGAAGTGTGTGTGACTAGTAGGGTAGGATTCTGTTGGAGGGATTTTACAAAGGCTTCTGTAAATGATTTGTAAATGTGTAATTATTACTATCCAAAACTATAATCTGTGTAACATCAGTATGCATCTGGAGCATATCCTTGTTTATATACAGTACAATGTAAGTCATCTGTCACATAGAGCCGCGGTACTGTCATCTCTGTGAGATAATTATTTCTGAGAATTACACAATCTAAGCAGATAACCCGATTGCACATTGTACTGTTTACCATCACAGTGTATACTGAAGATAAACTGCTTGTGCAGGCCAGCGACCTAGTAGTGTATAACGGAGATAAATCACTTGTGATGGCTAGTGGCACATTCATGTGTATGGAAAGTAGACTAGCTTGTGCGGGTTAACGACCTATTAGTGTATATTGGATATAGTACAAGTTGCGAGCTATTTGTGTGTACTGGACATTGTGCATTGTCCCACTTGTGCAGAGCTAGTGACCTGTACCTGTCTACTGGAGATGAATCACTTGGAGAAGTTCCCAAAACAGTATTGTATATTGAAGATATATTTTCAGGATAATACGCTCTGCACACCCGTGCACACAGAATCTAAGTCAGATCTGAGGCACAGAAGCCTCTCAATAAAACATACACCAATATTTCCGTTTGCTATCGTTTCCATTGTAAATCTCTGGTAGGTGAAGAAATGAATTGCCTGTCATTGCAGTTTACATGGCAGTATTTTTAAGTTAACTGCTTCCTGCGACGTGCTGGGGACGTATGAAGAATAGTAATAAAACAACACGCTAAGATATATCTTGTTTTGCAGAGGGCTGAAGATCTGTAATATACAGATAAATTGGCCTTTGTGTTACATTTCAGATGGATTTTATTTTTTTTGCTATACTCCATCAAGTTTAAACTGTTGTTCTGCTTCAGCAGATCCCTTCATAAATGAGGTGACAGTACCATCTAGTGGCATCAAAGGCTATGTTTTATGATATCACATATTACAATTTGGGTGCTGATTATTATCAATAGTCTGTATCTATAAAGTGACATTATACACACGTCTTGTTCTGCTGGTGGTGGGATCCCTGTGGGCCCTTCACCTGCACACAGTAGAGGAAGCTATATTGGTGACTTCAATAATAATTAGCAGGAACATCACCAATACATCAGTCAAAAATAGCAATGGTGTGCCATAAACTCTAGATCCCATACAGAGTATATTATGTCACTAGTCCCTAGCGGACTGAAAGCCTGAATATGATTCAGAACACATGGTTGCTTTCACTGTGTGTAGGTTATAGGTCAGTTATGGCTAACCTGTGGCACTCCAGCTGTTGTGAAACTACAAGTCCCAGCATGCTCTGCCAGCTATCAGCTAGTTATCTACTGGCAAAGCATTCTGGGGCTTGTAGTTTCACAACACCTGGAGTGCCACAGGTTAGCTATCACTGTTATAGGTCCTCTTTAACCTTTTTACTGCTAGTGGTCTGTGTCAAGATTGTTCCTCAGGAGGTCCCACAATGTTTTGGGCTTTTGTGCTGCATTTGTTTCACTGGAAATAGAAAAAAAAAATTATCCTATCTTTCCCCAAACAAATTTGAATTTGGGGGGTGATAGGGCTTGGTTTTGAGTACTGCGCTAAACAGGGATTACAATTGGATTTCTTTTTTATTTCATTTTTTTAAATGTGCTATGTAATGAGTCCACCCAGTATGGCAAAAATGGCAGGTCTTGTGGGGTGTTCCCAGTATGCAGTGATTAGTAGCTACCAAAAGAGGTCCAAGGAAGGACAACCGGTGAATTGGCAACCATTTCATGGGCGCCCAAGGCTTATTGATGCACGTGGGGAGCGAAGGCTAGCCCGTCTGGTCCAATCCTACAGAAGAGCGACTGTAGCACAAATGGTCGATAAAGTTATCTCGGCTTGCTGCGTAGCCACAGACTAGTAAGAGTGGCCATGCTCATCCCTGTCTACCACCACATGGGCCCTTGAGTGCCAGACCTGGACCATGGACAAGTGGAAGAAGGTGGACTGGTCTGATGAATCACTTTTTCTTTTACATCACGTGGACGGCCGGGTGCGTGTGTGTCATCTGCTAGCAGAATGCACTATGGATTGAAGCCAAGCCGGTGGAGGCAGTGTTGATGCTCTTTCCAATGATCTGCTGAGAAACATTGGGTCCACATACCACCTACCTAAACATTGTTCCCTGATGGCAGTGGCCTCTTTCAGCAGGATAATGCGCCTTTCCACACTGCAAAAATTGTTCAGGAATGGTTTGAGGAACATGACAAAGAGTTTAAGGTGTTGGGCTCCAAGATTATTTTGTTGTGTCACATAGTCATGCGGCATCCATGCTAGCAGGTGTATCATGACACCAGAATGGTTGGGACTCATTCAGCTAAATAATGTAGTCAGCAAAGCTTTGTTTATACGCTTGCCGTTATATTGCAGGGTCTAACGTGCACATACCCCAGTAATGGAAGCTTGGACACAGTTACTCAGAGCCGTAACTAGGGTGGTGCGGGCGGTGCCGTCGCCCAGGGCGCAAGCCCGAGGGGGGCGCAGCAGCCGCCCGCTACCTTACCTTCTGGCACAGAGTAAAAAAATAAACTAAAAAAAAAAATAAATTAAAAAAAATAATAATAATTTGTGGCCCCTCCCCCGACTCGCGGCACCCCCCCCCCCCCCCCGCGACTTGCGGGGAGGGGGGTGCCGCGAGTCGGGGGAGGGGGGGGGAGGTCGGATGCCGCGAGGGGGGGGGGGGGAGGTCGGATGCCGCGAGAGGGGGAAGGGGCTAGTGTGGTAGCTGGCTGACACATGACACATGACCCATGGGCTGCAGAGAGCGCGCGGCGCGGATGGAAGGTGAGTGTTATTAGTGTGTGTGTGTTTCAACCTGTACCTCCCATGGAAATACATGTACTGCAGAACTAGTGAGCTCACACATAGGATCAGATCATTTGTGATGATTCATTGCATATGCCAGTGTTACAATTATGTAGAATTATACACGTAGCAGTACTTCATGCTTCTTTGGGCCGTTTGCTGATTCCAGTAGGAAAATATATTTTTCACATTTACAAAGGGCTTTTGTAAATGATAATAGAGAAAATGTAAATGTTTATATTTCTGGACCAAAAAAGATGAATTGATTCAATTATGGGCCAGTATTTTGTGCCCAAACACCAGCCAAATTACAAGCAGATTAGAATTACAGACTAATCTAGTTGATAAAATGTCAAAATATTAAGACCATTCTGCATAAATTAGTAATTAAGCAATGGCAACAGCTAGTTTTTTTTAAAATCTCTACTTTCACATAACTGATTTGTTTAACTCTGTATAAAGTATAAACACTTCTATGAATGTAGTGAGGGAGGGAGGGGGGTCTTAATATAATGTTGGTAGGCTATTAATTTAATTGTGGAGTGCACGTGGCGGCTAATTATTGGGTGCTATTTTATTTGTGGGGTGATGGTGGGGCTATTTAATTTAATAGTGGGTCCTATGAATTTAAGATGGAGTAATTGGAATGCAGACAACCAGCAAATGAGCTAAAGACACCAGCAGCCACAAGTGGTGACAGTGACAAGAACAGGTAGGAGAGAGCAGGACAGTCTTCCAACTGTCCTGAATCTGGTGGGACAGTCCCAAATTTGGATGACTGTCTCGCTTAGAACAGTTGGGAGGTATGTCCCGCTTCACCGTGTACTGCTCTTGAAGGCAGAACTGTGCACCTAACAGTAGTGCACACTGTATTGCCTGTTTATTTGTCTAAAATGATAACCATGCTACATCATAGGAGCCCCCCTGCCTTAAGTGCCCCGGGCCCCCCAAAGCCTTAATCCAGCTCTGTATGTGAGGGGCCACTGTGTGTGTGTGTATTATGTGTATGTGAGGGGCCACTGTGTGTGTGAAGGGGGAGGCCCAAACCAATATCTTGCCTAGGGCCCCATGAGGTGTAAATCTGGCTCTGATAGATATATATATCATGCATTTGCAAATATGTGTAACAGAATTCTTTCAGTAAAGTTCTAGCCACACCCCCACATTAGGTTGGCCACACCCACTTGGCAAATGTCACTCCCACTTCGAAGGGGGGCGCCGGTGCCCTGTCTCGCCCAGGGCACCGAAATGTCTAGTTACGGCACTGCAGTTACTGAATTTTTCATCATGACTTTTTAAAGTTTTAATAATAGACTTTCTGCCTTTGTTTCAGAGCCTCCAGTCTGACAAAGAAGCTTTACAAGAAGGACGGGGTAAACCCTCTAAATACCACCGCACACCGGATGGGTACTTTCAGATCGGTGAGCTTAGTGATGCTGCTTTACATACCTCTATCAGAGGAATGTATTAATGACTGTCTGTCTGTGAATATGTAACCAAAGTTGTAAAGTGTCATTTTCTGTCGAAAACACAAGTTTCACTAAACAGGTTAAGATCATGTAATGTGATGCTCTCTTGTTACGTGCTGTACTGGTGTTATCGGCCTGTTGCCATCCAAAGTAGTTGGATGACAACAAGCCGATGTCAGTATAATCGATTAATTAGTTTCTGGCATGATCAAAAATCTAGTAAGCAGGTGGTGCTTTGTGCGCCAGCCTCATGGGATCCAGTACTTACCCGCATCTCCCTATACATGGCAGGTGGTGTAACCTCCAGGTTCCAGTAACGATGGTGCCAATGCACTCTCAGCGCAAGATTCAGCGCTTGTGGGACAGGAAATAAGAGTGTGCACAGGCTGTAGGCAAACACACTGTGTAAGCACCCTCTTCAAGGTGGCTGGAATATGCCAGCCCATATATTTGTAGCCTTAACTGCACAATTTTTACAAAGTGTACATAAACGGGGGTCCAAACTGCACAGATCTGGCGATCCACACTCAAAACTAGCGGTCAGATTGAATGGGAGTGCGGTAGTACAATCTGCAAATGACTACTCATACAGGTCACCAGTAGTGACCGCCCCCTGGAATGTCTGGACATGTGTGATCAGTGTTACAACATGCCTCTGACACTTTAGTATGACTCAGAAGAGAACATGTGGATATCGTGCTACACAAACATGTCTAGCCATTACCAAAAAGAGGTTTTGAAAAGATAAAGAAAAGCTGAAGCATATTAATTCACAAATGAAAAATATTATAATGTATTTCAGAAATACAAATGATGTTTCTTATCGCTGTCATTAGCTGGAAATGAATCTGCAGTAATCAAGCTAAAAGATTATTCTCAATTAAAAATACTGAAAGTGAAACTAATCATTTGCTATTTCTTTCCCGCTCTTTAGAATTATTAGCAATCCAATAAGGACTCAGATTAACTAATGTGTAATTATGAAATAAGCTTTTACGCTATTTTTAAGCACGGTTTATTAGTAGCAGGAAATAAAGTAGCCAGTAATAATTTTACACGCTGTATATACTGGTGACCGTTAGTCTCCCAGACTTCATTTATTTTATTTGGTTGATGTGTCTTAATTAGGCTCATTTAACAAGGGCATAGCAGAAGGAGAAGTGGATTCTTCATTTGGACCACTAGAGGCACTACGTCTATCCATTCAAACAGATTCTCCGGTGTGGGTCATTTTGAGTGAGGTACGTGGCATTGGGACTGGGGATATGTTTATGTGTATGGTATGTATATTAATAACGCTTGTTACAGCTTTATGAGTAAACTGATAAAAAAAAAATGATGAATGCTACTGGAGTTAGTGGACATTTAGTATCAAAATAAAGTACATTGAAAAGTCTTAAAATATATATATATATATATATATATATATATATATATATATATATATATATATTTTCCTGAAGTTGAATTACTTAATACAGTGTTAATAGCTCTGAAAGTTGTTTTCTTTGTCTGTATAATGTGTGATACAATAGCTAGCACTTCTGCACACTTATGGCCTGATGCTGTGGAGCATAACATTACTTACCGCTGCACATGCCCACAACGAGGGTGAACACATATGCAGGAACCAATGCGGCTCACATCTGGCACCTGTGACTCCTTATTCCTGGAGAGGCAGAACGGGGGAGGGACAAGGCGTGCACACACAGCTTGAGTACAGTAAGGGCGTTTTCAAGCAAATACGGTTCTCAGTAGCTATATCCTATGCGGGTGCCTCAGGGCTGGTGTAGGGTTTTAAAAGGAGAACAAATTTAATTTAAAAAATAGTGTTGCCGGCACTAGAGCCTAAGCTGGTAACGGCAAAATCAGAAGGACATGCAGCATTCCTTCCCCAACCCCTTCCCCAAATAAAAAAAGCAACCCACTACCAGCACACGGTGATAGCAGGCTGGGCTATACTATACCATAGTAGGGAAACCTGCAGCATGGGGTACCACTGCCATAATGCCACCAGCCTAGCCACTTTAGCACCGGGCTAGATTTCCCCAAGGGAGACAATAGCATTAAAAATGCAGGACTACGACTCTTCCTACAACCCTGATGCAGTGGGTGTAGGGTAATAATTTTGTTGAAACACTGTTTAAAATATTTCCTGCTGGTGCAATACTGTTCACAGAAAGCCCTGGCAGCTGTAAACTGGATGAATATGCTGGCACTTGTAGATTACCCATGGCTGCTAGACCATGCTAGGGCTTTGCTTGATCAGAACATGGGAAGGCCGCTCTGTGTTGGTTAGTAATGGTGAGACTCTACATGGTGTCTCGCCACTATCCGCAATGATTGTAGTATCTGTTGCATCCATGCTTACTGCCAAGAGTGACCTGATGTATGTGCAGGGCTTGTGTTGGGAGACAGTCATCTACACAGACAGATATCAGATCCAGACATCAAGGAGAAAAACATCAATTTAGACGCTTTATTTCCTGCAATATCTGTTACTAGACACCAAAATATACTTAAAAGCATAATACTACTAATATGTATTCACCCACCTCCTATTAGGCATCTCACTCTAAGCCAGTGACTAAAAAGTTGCTTATATGAACAGAAAAGCTTAACAACACTGTCAACATGAACTTTTTAATTTTAAAGCATTTCCTTTACATAGAACTCCCACTCCATAGTCTGTCCATTCCCCATAGCCTTAAACTTATAGCTTACCCTACGTATAATATATATACTAGATGAAGTACCCAGTGTCGTCCAGGTTTAAATCTTCACGTTATTAAATTATCAATGAGTTGTACGTAATTGTCAACCTTTTAAAAATAATTAGCAGCTCTTCCAACACACCCATGAGGTGGCTGCCCAGTGTCGTTTTTGTTTTTATATTAAATGTCATACAAATCCATCCAGTGGAAGACCCAGAACAGGCTCCCCGGGTCAAAGTTCTGGCCAGCAAACACCAACAGGAGGTCCGACGTGACCTTAACACCCCCCCTAAAAACAGCCCAGGATCCAACTTGAACCCCTTCACCTTGGTTTCATCCCAGTGTGTGTGTGTGGGACCATCTCTACCTTCTGATTCAGTAATCCATTACACATAACCTGCCTATTATATTATGCACCTGTTGTACATTGCTACATAATATGTTCTTGCATTAGAAACTCTAGAAACCTATAATAATTATAATAGCAGGGTGTTAATTTGGTCTTTTGTTACTGACCTCATATCTTTATTTTTTTTCAAAATTTTTTTCCCCATTCATTCCATTAAACAGATATTTATTAAAAAAGCGGACTGATGTCTTTTGGACCAAGTTGTCAATAAACTGAGCTCTATGACTCCTCCAGCTGCTCTGCCTTCGTTCCTCTCCTGTAGTTCTGCTATTACGGGAGCCCTGCGCAAGGTCAGTATTGGACAGAAGCAGAACATTTTCCACATTGCCCCAAGTGCAGCTGGAGAAGAGCTGGTGCGGTTCCCTGCCATTCAGGATTGCCAGAAGGCTGTGCTGCTCATGGAGAAGCAGCCTACTTCTCCTAAGCCACTTGTCACCACCACCTACACCAACTATGATGATGATCCTGGTGGAAACATTTTCTCAGTGAACTAAATATACCCTGTCGATGGCCCACTTTTGCCCGCTCCTTGGGGGCGGATCCTCTATAGCAGTCGTCCTATGTGGAAAGCACAATAGTAGTAAACAATGGACACCAAAGCATTGTTTTCTGCATTGGATTTGTTACATGTAGAAGTGTTTCATGTGCAGATGGATTGAAGGGGGGTGTACATGTATACAAGATCATGCCTAATTCTTAGTTACCAACTCCTTCAGTGGTGTCTGGCTCGAGTGCTGTTCGGGCACTTTCAGCGCTGAAGTAGTTAAAAAGGCCTTTTATTTGTGTTATACTCGCTGTGATCAAGTTAGACTACTCTTGTTTTTATTTTGTTGTTTTTTTTTTTTGGTTTTTTTTATAGAATCATGCGGTCACTTAAATAATACATTTTCCATCTCTACGCAGTTTAAAAATTCAGAAAAAAATATCAATTATTCCTCCACAGTCTGAAGGGGTTTATTTTATTTTTTTTCCTTTTAAATGGGTTTGTATGGCTGCAGTGGGGCGGTTAATGCCGTATTACGATCCTTATCCAATTTGTGTTTCAACCTGAGCAGGAGATGACGCATTTTAGCGATGCACAAAGTCCTGCGTGTCCTGGCCAGTCGGGAGGTCATTTTACAATGTGCAATAGCAGCACATTGTATAACGTACCTGCTTTTTAAAGGACACCAATGCACATATAAAGTCTGCGTTAGATGAAAGAGGACTTTTTTACATACACAAACAGTTTTGTTTGTTTTCTGCAAAAAAAAAAAAAAAATCCCCATATATTTATTTACAAGGAATTCTCCAGTTTTACAGTCTAATACGCCTCGGTCATGCCAATTACGTGCTACATTATGTACCGAGAGTGCCTACAAATATCTCAGCAGCTCTCAGAGGCCAAAAACATATCGTCACTTAATGAGAGGAACCTAGATACTTATTTATTGAGTCCTACGAAAACAAACAAACACCGCTGTGGTATTTGGCAAAAAATTCCTCTTTCACCAGTTTTTATTTTGTTTGTTTGTTTTTCTGCCATTATTGTATTGCAGAATCTTTTCCTGCTCTTGAGTAAATGTTTCTGTATATTTTGATCTGTTATTGTGGATTTTCAGGAGCCGCCTTTTCTGGAAATGTTTCCAAATTATACTTCGGAACTATTTAAAAAAAAATCGCCATAAACTCCCACTTCCTCTGTTATATACACTGGGAAATGTTTAAAAATAATGTTGTCATTTGTATTTTATATTGATTTCTCAAATACATCTCTATGAAAAATTAAAATAATATTGTGCACTGTTACTGTCTGGATTATAGTTACTTGTATAGGTTTGGTTTTTTTCTTGCTTGCTTGGAAACAAGAACGTTTGGAGCACATCAGAGCACATAAAATATGGGAGGTAAATTACTTTCGGATAACCTGACTCTGGACATGATGTCATTAATTTCTGGTAAGTTGATAGACCTCATTCTCACAAAGGTTGGTTCATATCCAAAAATGACTGCCCCCAATGTGTGCAGACTGTGCGTTTACTTTCAGAATCCACAAATGTGAAAAATATCAAATTATAAGGCGTATGCTTTTTATGTCTATTGAATATAAATATAAAACTTGCTGCAGGAAGACAGTGTTCCAGAAAATTAAATTAATTTGGCTGAAAATTACTCTAATGCGGTTTAGTCGTTTTATGTAGTCGGCTCATGCGGTTTTCCTAAAAGCGACTGAAAAAAAACCCCAAAGAATCACAATGCATTTGATAGTAATATACATGTGACTTATCGCCACTAAGTGACATTTTTTTTATTCAATAGTAGTAATACAAAAGTATAAAAAACACACTTCCTGCTGTACCAAGGATTTTATTATTATTTTTAAGTAATAATAATAATATCGTCATCTTGATATTATCGGGTTAATTTTGTTTGCCAGCAGCCAAATTAACCTATCAGTATCTGAGTTTCTCTTTTTGTTTTTGCTGTGAACCCCTGTGTTATTGTTAGTACATTTTATTTATACAACGCCAACATATTACACAGTGCTCTTCGGAGGGAACGTTTAATCATTCTCATCAGTCCTTGCCCCAGCGTAGCTTACGGTCTAAAATCTATCACACAAACAATAACTTTCCAGTACGGATTTGGACTGTGGAAGGAAACCATAGCACCCATTGGCAGCTGAGGGGGTGATCGATAGATGACCTATGGCAGCAGTTTTAATAGTTAGTTACAACTAGAGATAATCCGACAATGCTGAGTTCTACCGGAAAAGCGTTCCAAGATAAAAATGTAATGTGACAGAATCTTGCGATTTTTGCCCCTTGCAATGTGTATATACCACGATCTCTTTATGATGGGCGTTGTTTGATGTTGGGGAAGCATTTGTATCTGCAGCAGACAGCAGTGCAGCCAGCAACTTTAATATTAATAAATAAATAGGAAATATTCTGTTATTGGGAATCACAGTGCTAATAATGAAATAGTAGATATTTCCCCCTTTCTGCAAGACAGGATACAGAAGAGGGGTTTACTGTACACAAGGAAAAGGGCATAGAGAGTGGTGACCATTAGTTGCGCTGGTTTTTTTCTCTTATAGTGTTTTTCAGACAGCCTATAATGTTAAACCTTAAAAATTAAATAATGCACGTCTAGTTATTGCAGCAGCAAAACATAAGTTAAGCAAACCTCTGTGTAAAATAAATGTCACATTGATATTACATTTGTGTCAAATATTGTGTGTCCACGCAAGCAGCAAAAGTGAGTGGGGGAACAACATGTAGAGAAAGTGCTCAGTGGAACACAAACATAGCCAGGGCAAAACTCTAGCTAAAATGTGCAATAAATCTGACAAAAGTATACATACATTTTTTTTTTTTTCAAAGGCTGCAGAAAGGAATTAGTGATTCATCTGTATGGTTTGGTTATTGGGTATGGTTATGCAAGCACAGGCAATAACACAACGCTTGGTTGTGGTCCTACCTGAAGAAGGTATCTTAGAAAAGGGGCACCTGAAGTGGAACCACCATGAAACATTGGTGTACTTTTCTGTACTTGCATCAATAAACAGTACCCCACATGGTAATGATTCACTAACTAATATTGAATAGAGCCCCAAGAACATGCGAGACAATCAACAACTACCAGCGACCACCTAAAATAACCACTGCTGCACAACCAAGCAGGTGCACACCAAGGTAAGCGCACAACAGCACCACACAGCAACAGACACACCACACCGACATCTCCTTCTACAATGCGCCACGGAAACCTCCATCTAATCATCCACTGCACCGGAACCCTTGTAACCTCAGTAAGGGAGCAACCACAGGTGCAGACGTCCAGTGGTGCCCATCGCTGTTCCATAAGACTTATTTGTTCTATGGATATTACTTAGTTACTTTCACATAGTTTGTGCTTCTGGTGTACATTCATGATCGCTAGTAACTTACTCCTTCTACATTTCCAGCTGGCCAATTCACTGCAGCTCATAATGGTGGTAATTGTGAGGTGATCTCTATAAAACAGACTGTTAATCCATGTAAGTGATATAATACTAATACTGTAGGAAGGAATAAAAAGCTCAAATACATGATCTTGAGTTTTTGCCAGTGGTGTCAAATTTGAGGTGAAATCGAAAAAGAAAACACAAGCCTGGCTTTACCACAGTCAGCACTAAATGATGATGGTTCTGGAAACAAATGCCATAGCACTGGGTGCTTCACTCATTTCTATGTACAAGGACCATGGTGAACAATGAAGGGAAGGTTAGATTTCTCACTTTCCTTTTTACTCCTCTGTGACAACAATGGGAGAACTAGAAAATTTTCCAGCCACAGTGCCACCTAATGGCTGCTGTTTGAATTGTTACGCAAGAACAGATAACAGAAATGTCAGATTTTTCTCTTAATATAGCTTTAAAAATGACTTTTGTTCATTATTATCATTTGCACCAAATTTAATTCTAAAAGGGAGTAGTAGTATCTAACAGAGAGAGAAAGAAATTGGGTGTCCATGTGACCGGCTCCTGGAAGGAAGTTGGCAAATTCTTCCACAATGATAACAGCACCAAGCCCCAAATAGTTAAAATGTCTGTTTTAGAACATGGAATTCATCTAACAAACAGAAGAGTCCAATCACTGCCTAGAATTCAAAGAAAGCTCCCACTTGAATTACACTCCTTTGCTTAGAATTGTTCAATCTACTAGTATGCGCCATATATTGTCTCTGGTTTTTTTGTTTGTATTGTTTTTCCTGGGTCCATCTGCACCTGATTCTTCAAAGTTGTTTTATATCCTTCTATTACATATTTACATATGCAGGGAAACTGATATCTGTAATTGTTGATTTTCTACACCTAGTACAATGACTGGAGATTAGCCACAGTCCTTGGTGATGGCGGATGCACGGCATGCAGTGATTATATATATATATATATATATATATATATATATATATATATATACACACATATATTACACTCAGTAGCCACTTTACTAGGTACATCTTTTTAGTACTTTGTTATGCCCCCATTACCACCAGAACAGCCTGAATTTTCCATGGCTTGGATTCAACAAGGTGCTGGAAACATTCTTTTGAGATTCTGGTCCATGTTGACATGATAACATCACGCAGTTGCTGCTGGTTTGTTGAATGCACATTCATGCTGCAAATCTCCTGTTCTACATCCCAAAGGTGCTTTATAGGATTGAGATCTGGTGACACTGGAGGCCAGTGGAGTACACAGAGCTCATTGTCATGTTGGTAGAGCCAACTTGAGGTTTGGTTTGTGACATGGTAGAATTATCCTGCTGGAATTAGCCATTACAAGATGGCACAGTGGTTAGCATTTCTGCCTCAGAGTTGGGGTAATGAGCTTGATTCCTGACAAGGGCCTTATCTGTGAGAAGTTTGTATGTACTCCCCGTGTTTGTGTGGGTTTCCTCCAAGAGGTCCGATTTCCTCCCACATTTCAGAATCATATTGGTAGCTTAACTGGCTGCTGACAAAATGAACTCTGATATGTGCTAGGGAAGTGAGACCCTGAGCTCCAATGGGGCAGGGACTGACTGATATGAATGACAATATGAAATGGCAGTATATAAATAAATGATGACGATAATGGGTAGACTGTGGCCATAAAGGGATGCAAATTTTCAGCAACAATAGGCTGTGGCATCTAAAAAATATATATATATATCTGAGCAAGGATGGGTTCAATAAATAGGGAAACGTTGTATTTGTTGAGCTACTGCACCAGACTCTGTTTGAGTGATTACACTGGAGGGACTACAGGTGGTGCTGTTCCCTAATGCGTTACTGTGCTGTCTCTCTGTGTTAAAGTAATGTATTCTGTTACTAATAATGTTTTTGTTTTTTCTCCCTTTGGTTTCACATGCCTCATGTGTTATCAGTATGAGATCAGATAACTATATGGTTTAATAGAAATGTTATTCCACAAAGCACTTCCAAGTGTGCGTTTATTGAATGAATGAAGATGCATAACCTCCAACAGTACATTTATAGTCCCTGCTCTGTCTCCCATCTCTCTAACCTCCATAGTGATCAACAGTATCTGTCTCTCCACCATGGCCCCATCAAAAAAAAATAGAACAGAGCAGAAATAAAAAAGGACGAGTGCACATGTCCTTAGGCACTTCATTGCATGTATACTATGCAGTAATGGTGCACCCATAATCATTTACATCCATCCATTATCATGTGCAAAATCTCTATGTTGCATAGACCCATCCAGGACAGTTATAAATAGGTGAACTGTCAACAAATAGACCTGACATCATAGCAATGCTTGGAAACTTGCTCTGGTCCATAATAGTGAGCAGATCATGCTTGTTCTGCAGAGATGAACTTACCTGTTTATGAATTATGCAGTGTGGCTTTATTTGAAAAGAAGGAACAAATATTGTATTGCATATAAAAGCAGAACATCTCAAAAGTGTATTTTACGCAAATGAAGGAGCAAAATGAATGTATTTAAGGATAAAAGGGAGAAAAAGCTCATGTATACAATTATATAATCTCCCAATTTCCTCCTACATACTTTATTTTTTGTGCGATATACACTATATGGACAAAAGTATTTGTAAAATCAAGCACCTAACTGTGTAGTCTCCATTTGCAAACATTTGTGATACAAAATGGGTTGTTCTGAAGAGTTCAGTGACTTCAAGCCTGGTGCTGTGATAGGATGTCACCTTTGCAATAAAACTGTTCGTGAAATTTCATCCCTGCTGGATATTGCACGGTCATCTGTAAGTGATGATATTAGAAAGTGGAAGCGTTTAGGAAGAACAGGAAATCAGCCATGAAGTGGGGGGGTCAACGACTGCTAAGGCGCATGGTGCATACATGCTGCTGATTCCATAGCTGAAGTGTTCCAAACGTCCACTGGCATTAATGGAAGCACAAAAACTGTGCATCGGAAGCTTAATGGAATTGGTTTCCATAGCCAGGCATCTGCAGGCAAGCCTCACATCACCAAGACCAATGGCAAGCGTCGGATGGAGTGATGTAAAGCATGTAGACACTGGACTGGGTAGCAGTGCAAACGTGTTCTGTGGAGTGACGAATCGCTCTTCTCTATTTGGCAGTCAGATAGGCGAGTCTGGGTTTGGCGGATGCCGGAAGAACGTTGCCTGTCTGACTGCATTATGCCAACTGTGAAGTTTGGTAGAGGGGGGATAATTGTATGGGGCTGTTTTCAGGGTTTGGGCTAGGTCCTTTATCTCCAGTGAAGGGCAATCTGAATGCTTCTGCATACCAAGTCTTTTTGGACAATGCAGTGCTTCCAACTTTGTGGCAACATTTAGGGGAAGGCCCTTTTCTTTTCCAACATGAATAGAAAGCAAGGACTACAAAGACATAGTTTGAATTCAGTATTGGAGAACTTGACTGTCCCACACAGAGCCCTGACCTCAACCCCATCGAACACCTTTGGGATGAACTGGAATGGAGATTGCGAGCCAGGCCTTCTCTTCCAACATCAGTGCCAGACTTCCTAAATACTCTACAGAATGAATGGGCACAAATTCCCACAGAAACACTCCAACATCTTGTGGAAAGTCTTCCAAGAAGAGTGTAAGTTGTTATCACTGCAAAAGGGGGACCAACTCCGTATTAAAGTGTATGTATTTGAATACATTGTCATTACAGTCCCTGTTGGTGTTTCGGTCAAGCGTCCGAATTCTTTTGTCCATATAGTGTGTGTGTGTGTGTGTGTATATAGATATATATGTATATATAGATTATACATGTCTAAGGGTTATATTCATACAAAGCAGCATAACATCTAGTTGAAATACCATTAATATCAGGTTCAAATAAGGCAACTCATAAAGGTCACATATATGACAATTGAAAGGTATTGATCGCATTCGTCAAGAGAGCCTGAAATGTCAAATTCTTCTGGTGTAGATTTGTGCAATGCATTTTACAATGTGAATCACTAAATAGAATGTACATCTTATTTTGGGATTTATCAAGTATATCTGAGTACTCCTAAGAAGTTGTCTTGATACAATAAATAAACAAAAACAAGTTGTAGTGTTTGTTACAGAAGTACCTCCCTCCTAACGTGACTCTTATTGCAGAGGAATGAGAGAGCATAGTGGACATATGTAGTGATGTATATACATTGCTCAGCTCAGTAATACATAGGGATATATTTGCTAAACTGCGGGTTTGAAAAAGTGGAGTTGGTTATAGCAACCAATCAGATTCTAGCTGTCATTTTATAGAATGCACTAAATAAATGATAACTAGAATCTGATTAGTTGCTACAGGCAACATCTCCACTTTTTGAAACTTGCAGTTTAGTAAATATACCCTATAGTCTGTTCTGTGATCAAACTCTGGAATTGTTTGATGCACAAGGGGTATAATATTCCTAAAAGAAAAAACTCTTTGAAGTGCCTGTTCACAAGAGCTCCAGTGAATCTACTAAGGAGAATTGGCACTAAAGGATCTCGTCACATGGATGAGAAGATTTGCCTCTCAGCCTATTATATTGTGTACACCAGTGGTTCCCAAACTGTGTGCCTAGGCTCCTTGGGGTGCCTCGGACAGGGCCAGTGGAAAGCAAGATGGGGGACTACTTGGTAATTATTTTGGCTTAGGGGTGCCTTGAAAAAATTATGGAAACCCTAAGGGTGCCTTGAACTGAAAAAGCTTGGGATCCACTGGTGTACACATAAGTGAAAGCTACAGTGTTCTAAAGACCATATACCAAAGGCTAACTTTCAGAGGACCGCTAATGCAAGCACATTACCATTAGGTGTAGAAGGCAGATCATCACTACTACATGAAAACTTTGGTTACATTGGGGCATGCACTTTTGAGGTCACGTGGTGAAAGTGAAAAATGTATTATCTATGACATACTTGTGAAGACGAAGAATAATAGAAGAGAATATACTTCCGTTTGGACATTACATTATAGGTCATAGGCTAATTTGGGATGCTTAAATTTATATGACAAGATTATAGCGCCGAGGTATCCATCATTCTGTCATATTATATACGTTATAGTGAACTGTCCCTTAGGATGTAAGCTCGTATGAGCAGGGCCCCTCTCCCCTCCTGTCTCCATACCTGTTCTTCTGCTCCGTCTTTACAATATTTGCCTGCCTGGAGTTTCTGAAGTTCTGGTACTTTGTGTTTATTGTTCTGTATTGTTTTACTCTGTATAGTGTACTGTTTGTGCTGTGTACGGCGCTGCGGAAACCTTGTGGCGCCTAACAAATAAACGATAATAATAATAGTAATAATAACTGTCCTCTTGACTTTACTCTTGACTCATATGCTAATAAATACAACATACATTGTGAAATTATAATATATCATTACTGAACAAAAAGACACTTGGGGAAAAGTATGATTTGTGAACAAGCAAATTAAGTTATTGTAGTTCAGCATATAGTTTAAGAACTTCCTATTATAAGTCAGTGACTATGGAGGTGGTTTGGAATTTAATAGAAATGTGCCATTACTCAGCATCCTAGCCGCTACTTCTGATTAATTTTCTGGTTAACCTTAGGTGTTCTTTCATGCAGCGTAAATGTTTCATGTATGAGTTTGGTCTTAAGTCCAACTTTCTTATGTTCAACATTGTCTTGGTTAGAGTCAATGATTTTGAAACTTTCGGGAAACCATTCTGGAAAACCTCTCTTTATGTTCACTTAATCTAGTCGCACTGGATTCCAGTTGAGTGTGATTTACAAAGCTGGAATGGAAGTTACAAGGTGACCTATCTGATATTGGCAACGCCACAAGGTACTTCAGTGATTAATAATATTGGGATCAGTTCCTTCTCAATATGTTTCATTTCACTTCTGTTAGATATACATTTCTTTGGTTTAAGAGCCATTTGTTCTGTGGCTTTTGTGATATGGCAGTCAGTGTCGCCTATTACTGTTGTATTGAGGAATTTCAACATTTCACAAATAACTTGTAAAAATGTATAAAGAAAATCAATATTTGCTGAATTGTTTTGCAGTTTATTTATTTGGTTTCCTTTTAATCATTTATATCTTTATTTACATCTAAATAAATATGAAACACTGTAGGCCATTTGAACAAATACAGTTGATGTGCCATCTGATATAAGTTGTATGTAAACGGTATCCTTCATATGTAGGTGTGTTAACTTCTTTGCTATACATATCATGCAACAGAATGAGACATGCTAAACATATGCGTGGTGTCTGTTTAGAGAATACATATGAGATTGCAGAGATTAGGTGGCACAAAGGTTAGCATTGCTACAGCAAAGTGTTAGGGTCATGGATTTGATCTGGGCACAATCTGTGTGGAGTTTGTATCTTCTCTCCATGTTTTCCTCCGGGCGCTCTGTTTCCTCCCATTGTCCAAAGACATACTGGTAGTTTCATTGACTTCTGATGAACGTAAGCCTAGTGTGTATCTCCGTGTAGTAGGGAATATAAACTGTAAGCTCCACTGGATCAGGGACTGAAATGAATAATTGCATTCTTTCTGTAAAGCACTGTGTAATATGTAGTTATGTAAAAAAATAAGATTCAACAAGGGATAGCGGAGAATAAGCTAGATTACATTTATTCAATCCGAAAAATGTTTTCAAGTCTTAAGTATAAAACAGTTAATGACAAGACATACAAAATAGGTTGTACCAATAAGTTTCAGAAATATAAAAGGAAATTAAAACCAGAGTCACTAACTTATTAGTTTAAGACTTGGTGTGGGAGGAGCACACTTTGGGAAAAATGGCACAGTCCAAACTAGGCAGGTCTCCCGATAGAATGAACACCATTACTGGGTGAGGCAGCTGATTTTAACTTTCCTCACACTGCTCCCACCCCCACCTTTGGAAATGAACTCTCCCGATGTCAGGGCAGACTGATTCCCAGAATGACAGGGCTTTTGAAATGCACCTATCTATTTCCTGATATACAGGTATAGGCCTGGAATTTCAAAGGACAGGACTTCTCAGTTCTTTGCTCTGCCTGGCTGACCAGTGTGTTTACACACCCTCTGTAAAGCCTCAGAGAAGTTATCTGTCCCTGGGCATGCTTACTTTCAAAAGACTCTTATCACTTTGACAGGTGAAACTCATGTCATTCAGCAAAGCACATTTTGACATTATTTTACAATACAATACACACATGGTCATATATATAATATGAATATTCAGGGGAAAAGTAACAATCAGTGATTAGGTACAATACATAATCGCCACAAGTGAAGATTGGGACAGCTGTCAGGGAGCTTTATAAAATGAGATGGGTTTTTAGAGAACGTCTAAAAAAAGGCTGTGGAAAAGTCTGATTGGGTGTGGTAGGCAATTCCAGTGGGGAACAGCAGAAGAGAAATGTTGTAGGCACGAGTGGGAGGTGGTTTAGGCGCCGGTCAGAGGTAGATCTAAGAGGGCTGGAGGGAGAGTATTTTGATATGAGCTTTGAGATGTATGAAAAGGTGGTTTTGAGGGTTTTGAAGATAAGGGTGAGTAATTTGAAATGGATTCTGGAGGACACAGGGAGCCAGTGTAGGGATTTGCAAAATTACACTGAATGGCCGTAGTCCAATCACTGCCACATAACATTATGTGAAACGATCAAGTCCTCCTGCCTGACCGAAATTGCTCAACAGACATTCAACAAATGCTCAGTGTCCACCCCTTGAAGTTCAATAAAATATCTTTAGTACCTATATTGGTCACCATACTGCAGTGTGTTGGGCACCTTTAATTCACCACTCCTATGTACATATAGCTGTTAATATTAGCAAAGCACCTTTTGTTTGAGTCTTGCCAACAGAACACGTGTCAAATCTGCAAGGAGAAGAGCTATAATCCTCATTTGCTTGTTCTCTGTTGGGTGTTTGTATTATAATGGCTTTAAATTAATCGCTAGACACCAGTAAAGGGAATGGGTTTAATGCCGCGCAATCTCTTTGCAAACACAGTGGTGAAAGTATTAATACTTAAATACCCTACATCCCTTCAGAGCAAAAGTATAATGCGTTTGCTTTAAGTGTTTGTTTCTTTTTATAAATATAATTACTGGACCTTTAACTCACCCAAGTCTCCATAGACACTACAGGAACTCTATTGTACTAAGCCATTGTTTCATGTTTACTAAAAACAAATGACTGCCTTATTTGAGGTTATCAAAAAGGGTTTATTAAAAGTGATGCGTAAACCATTTTGTTTTATAATTACCATTACAAGTATCTATTATCTGTATTGCTTGGGGCTTGCAAGTTTTCTCGGTAGGCTTACTACAATGGAGTGCACCATACTTAAAATATGCTGCATGTTATTTCCCCACATCACCCCTTAAATTTCCCTCCTCATTATATGTTTATCAGTGTTCCTGAAAAGACTGGAGAGGGGGCTGTTGGTGATTGTCTCATTGTAACCTAACAGCAGCTTCTTGTTCCAATAATGGGTTCCTCCATGAAAAATATCTGTTGCTTGCTTTGGTTTTAGAAGAGCTCTCAAAATGTTGCAGATGCTACTGAAATTGAAAAGAAGCCAGAAGTGCAGATGGACACTCTCTCCCTTACCCTCTGCTCCTCTCACTCTCACCCCTGCTCCTCTCACTCTCCCTTACCCCCTGCTCCTCTCATTGTCTCCCTTACCCTCTGCTCCTCTCACTCACTGTCTCCCTTACCCCCTGCTCCTCTCACTGTCTCCCTTACCCCTCTGCTCCTCTCACTCACTGTCTCCCTTACCCCCTGCTCCTCTCACTGTCTCCCTTACCCTCTGCTCCTCTCACTCACTGTCTCTCTTACCCCCTGCTCCTCTCACTCACTGTCTCTCTTACCCCCTGCTCCTCTCACTCACTGTCTCTCTTACCCCCTGCTCCTCTCACTCACTGTCTCTCTTACCCCCTGCTCCTCTCACTCACTGTCTCTCTTACCCCCTGCTCCTCTCACTCACTGTCTCTCTTACCCCCTGCTCCTCTCACTCACTGTCTCTCTTACCCCCTGCTCCTCTCACTCACTGTCTCCCTTACCCTTTTCTCCCCTCACTCCCTTACCCCCTGCTCCTCTCACTCACTGTTTCCCTTACCCTTTTCTCCCCTCACTCCCTTACCCCCTGCTCCTCTCACTCAATCTCTCCTTTACCCCCTAATCCTGTCTATCTATACTTGTCACTGATCCTATTATTACCTCTTCCTAGTGAACTCTGATTCAGGAATATATGATACATATCTAGGTTTTCCTAAAATTTTAAAATAAGTAGCAAGTGAGAGGAAGTGATATGTGTGTTTTTTTGTTTTCATTTTCTTTGTTCTAATCCAAAATGACAGACTAAATACAGGACCCTGACTCCAGCTGAGGCGAAGTGATGTCAGGTTGCTTAATAAGTAAAATGGTTATCTGAAGATTTTGCCTTTTCTACATCATTCTCTCTTATATGCAGTTTAACTAGTGCATAGCACATGTAGAGAAGCTGCAGTGGACCTATTACTGCAAAGAACCTGGAATCTGAAAGAAGATGTGTCTGCCAGTGCTCTCCTCCTGTGCACTCCATGGCTTTTTCTCCTGTCATATGTATGTGTGTATATATCTATATGTATTCATACACTAGCATGCAAAAGTTTGGACTCCCTATGAAATGTCTTTGTTTTTGAAAGGAATTATCCTTTTTTTTTTTTTATCAAGGTACCATTAAAGTTACCTGAAATTATAGTCAATACATTAACAATGTCCTAACTTATTATTTTTATTTCATATAACTGTTCAATTCATCATCATATAACTGTTCTATACATCAAAACAACCTCCAATTCCAGCTTTGCATACATTTGGCATTCTATCTGTCCATTTCTGATGACATGCAGGGGAAATTTGTACCCATGACTTCTGTAGCTCTTCCCAGAGGTTTAACTGGTTTGTAGGTTTTTTCCCTGACATTATCATCAAGTTCATCCTACAAGCCCAATAAGGTTGAGATCTGGGGATTGTGCTAACCAATTCATCAAAGACAGTACTCTGGCTCCCTGTTTTTCAAACTCTGATGTACTTGTGCAGTTGTGTATCTGGGCCTTTTGGTTCTTTTTCCATTCTGGTGTGAGAATACCAGTTATTAGAACTGAAGTTCACTAGGTTACCACCCTGCCCTCTTAGTTTCAGGAATCGCACAGCCAAGGAGGAGAACGAAAGATACGCTATCTTTACTTTTTCTATAGTAGCACAACAGAGCATAAGCCTGCACACTTTAAACAATATGTCAGTGAATCACCAGTGTCCCACCAAAGTTCACTACCCACTTTAATCATGCGGCATTTCCACAAGCAAAAAGTCTGTCAATAAGAGGTTTAGGGAGTCCTGGTATCTGCGCTTCCTGGCTGCTTGGCCAATTCTACATCAGTGTGGTGGGGCTTCGGGTATCAATGTCCACTCTCCTGTGGGCGCACCAATTAACCCAGAACCTGGCAAGTATCTCCTGATGGAGTGGGGTGATCCCCAGATGCAGCAACAGCCTCCTTCCCAAGATACAGGACAATGGTGATGATCAGGTCTGCTGGTAGAGTACAGAAACTCAACACCAGACAGCCCGCCCAGCACTTTCCAGGAAATCAATCCTCAGAAAATTTCCCTCTCGAGTGGCTCCTTTATATCTATGGTCAAATTCCCACAGTGTGTTTCCCTCCCCCTGGTAAACCCCTGGGTCTCTCCTTCTTAAACAATGGTGAGTGCTAGACAGGGGTTTGGAGTGGGAGTGGAGATGAGTCAGCCTTCCACAGTGGATTCCCTGCCCTAATGTCTGGGTCAGTCCTGTGGAAGGCAATAGATTATCCTTGGCTTTCCCCACTTCCAGATCTTAGCATCCATTCCCTCCTGAAATTAACCTCTTCCACGCCTTTGGTACGTGTCAGGGTTTCTAGCTGCCCCTCACTTCCTGTCTATTCTTTCTTACTCCCCCATGTGTCTGCAGTAAGCACTTCCCCTATCCACCAGACAAAATGTAAGAACTGGTCCTGGGGTGACAATCCATGCAACCCTGCAAATTGACAGGCCGGTGGGAGATGTTATCTTGGCAGTGTGGCCTGGTCCTGTCACACCTGGTAAGATCCAGTATGCCTTTTTTGTCTCAAGACCGTTATCCACAATCGGCATCATCCATCACAGAGGTCTTGAGGACATGTCAAGTCAGCATTGAATGCACTGCCATTTTACTACAGAGCAAACCAGTGGGAAGGGATAGTCAGACATGATATTTGATATCCAATGGTAAACTACTGCTGCTACTTGACATTGTGGCTGATCAGGAGGATCGTGTACCCAATATTTTATCACTCTATTCTTTCACGTCTCTAAACTAATATAAAGGGAAATTAAAAAAAAGCGGTTTTCCGGTTTTCCTGTGGGTAATATTTACTATAATAATCTATAATATAAAAGCCTAGCGGCGTGTGTTAGTCTGTGTGTGAAAAAACAAAACAAAAACAAGCTGCAGCGCCACCTGCTGGGTGGAGTTATACACTGACCTAAATTCTTAGCATTATCTAATATATAAAAGTAAAAGCCTAGCGGCGTGTGTTAGTGTGTGTGTGTGTGTGTGTAAAAAACTATTTTCTCAGAAAGGACTCATCCAATTGACCTGAAATTTGGTATACTGACATTATTTGACAAAAAAATTAGAATAGTGAAGTCTGTTAACTTCCATCATCCCCCCCTTCCCCCCGTGGGAGGGGTAGTAAAGGCAAAATTTACGAGTTGAGGGCTCGAACTCATTTATGTGAGGTAATTTTACCTCATGAACACACATTAAAAAGGGCGCTTGCGTCGGGAAGTAACGCTCTTCCCCTGAGGAGGCCTGGGCTAGGCCCAAATGCATGACAAGAACCTTTTTAAGACCTTAAGTAGCTTGATTTGACTAGAATGCATGAGTATCATGCACGGGTTAACTTGTTACAGTAATAACTTACCAGGTCTGACTCATTCTACTACCTGTTTTATTCTGCCATGTACTTCAGCTGCCATTTGATATCATCCTAACTGGCCTTATCCACAGCCTTTGTCTGTTGTTCTTACACCATATTATTATTATCATTTATTTGTTAGGTGCCACAAGGTTTCCGCGGCGCCGTACACAGTACAAACAGTAGACCATACAGGGTGACATAGTACAGAACAATAAACACAAAGTACCAATACTTCAGAAACTCCGGGCAGACATATGGAGTAAAGATGGAGCAGAAGAACAGGTATGGAGACAGGAGGGGAGAGTGGCCCTGCTCATACGAGCTCACATCCTAAGGGAGGGTGAACAAACAGGCACAAAAGGGAGCCATTAAAGTAAGGGAGAGAAAGGCGGGGGCTAGGGAAGAGAGGGGAGAACAAGAGAAGGGGGTTAGCGAAAGAGCAAAGAAGGTTAGGGGTTAAGTGGATGATTGGTAGGCTTTGAGGAACAGGTGAGTTTAAGTGCCCGTTTGAAGGAGCACAGACTGGGTGAGAGACAGATGGAACGAGGGAGGTCGTTCCAGTGCAGCGGAGCAGCTCGGGAGAAGTCTTGGATTTTAGCGTGGGAAGAGGTAATCAGTGTGGAGGAGAGGCGACGGTCACCCTATATTAATTTATAATGATATAGCACTTCCTCAGTTTGTAAAGCAACTTAGAAATATATTGGCATTATAAAAGATACCATGTATAACATCAAACGTTTGTTTACTGGTATAAAATTATTTTCAAGTGCTAACCATCCCAATTGGTTTAACGCTGGACTGAAGGTAAGTAGAGTTATGTATTTTATCTTCTCTTACTGATATTCACTCAAAAATATTTTTGTAGTTTAATTGGTTCAGATGTACAGTATAAAGTGCCAGGACAAATGGTGTGGAGTGGGAATGGAGATGTGTCAGCCTTCCCAAGTGGCTCCCCTGCTGTGTCCCTGCCACAATGTCTGGTCCTGTCCTGTGGAAGATTGGACCAAACATTGTCAAAAAGCCAAAAAACTTTCCACTTTTGCGTGTTACAGTTCCATATTTGAAGTGTAACTCTTGAAGGCGCTTACTGGTGGGGGATATGGAAGTGATTTCCCTTTAAGGCTGTCCTAGGAGCTGAAAGTAGTAGTAGCATTGATTTAGCATTGGCTGAGCAGTTACTGTTTTTCTGAGTCTCATACTTTGGTATGTACTGTGTCTGATCACTTGTTTTAGCAAATACGCTGCAGAGACAAGGGTGGGAAGTGTTTGAGGTAATAACACTTTCTCTATACAGTGTTGTGGATCCTTTGTTGTGTTTTATAAATAAAAGATAATAATAATCCCAAACCAAATATCTACTTTAGAACAGCAGAGGAAAATAATTTACAGGAGATCTTGAGTGACAATAAAAATTATGCAAATTGGACAAATAGGATACCAGTCATTTTTTTTTTTTTTTTACTTAAAACAAATATTTATCAATATAATAACCCTTTAACAAAACTAACTTTGTATGTAATATACATATTATGAAGTAATATGGGCATCTAGCACCACAGTGTAGTATATAAAGAATGCAGTGTGTACATAAAGTGTTCACAGTCTTGGCCTGCACCTTACATTGGGCAAAAATTGGGATTGTCCCACTAGAATCACAACATTTCACAGACTATCCTGCTGTTCTTGTCACTTTCACACCTGTGGCTGCAAGTTTCTTTAGTTGCGGTTTGTCAGTCCTGGAATGTTGGGGGTCCTATTTGGGAAAAAAAATGGGTACATTTAGAAAATTGCAACCAGCCCTGGCATTAAATCAATAGCACCCACGATTAATAATTAGGCCTTCCTCCAGCCCCAACATTAAAATAATAGTATTCCCATTTAATAAATAAATCTATATCACGCAACCATCACTGCCATTAAATAATTCATATTCACATTTAATAAAGAGACCTTATTCTCCCCAAACTCACCCCCACATTCAATAGCCCCCAAACCAACCCATCTTAAATTAAGTCTCCAATATTACATTGCCCCACCATCACCCCACAAACAAAATAGCACCCATTAATTAGCCACCACCTACCTTACACGCATTATATTGCTAAAAGCTCCCTGTGCCATCACACACACATTACTGTGCCCCTTCATCACCCCGCTGTGCCTCCTTATGATCACACTGCGCCCCTTCATCACAACCACGCTATGCCCCCTTATGATCACACTGTGCTCTCCATGGTGCTTTTTCCCCCTTCACCTGGCCCCCCTCCATCACACTTTGCCATGCTGATTTTGCCCCCCTTCACACTCTACCATGCTGCTTTTGCCCCCCTTCACACTCTGTGCCATGCTGCTACCCCCTCTTCTTCATTACTCTGTGCCTCCCCCCTGTTCTTCATCACCCTGTGCCTTTCTCCCCCCCCCCCTCTTCTTCATCACCCTGAGCATTTCTACTTTCCTCTGTTCTTTTACTTAGCTTTGTATTGGCTTCTTTCATCTCTTCTTTTCTTTTCTTCTCTTTTCTCTCTTCACTCTTGGTCCTCTCTGCGTCGCTCCTCACTGAATGTTGGACGTGACGTGATGTCATGCCCGACATTCAGTGCAAACGGAGGAAGGGAGAGAGACGCTGGCCCCGAAGACGAAACTTAACAAATGTCTGAAATTCTTACAGTAACTGTGTAGTGTTTTCCAAATGACACTATCCACACTTTATAGTGATGATTTTGAAATAAATAATTCAGTCTCATTTTGATTCCAATTCTGTACTCCCTCTGTTAAATTTTAAAAGTTACACAAAACCGCTATTTGGAGCTACTATGTGTTTTAAAAATAAAATAAAAAAAATGACAATTCGATTTAGAACTCTCAACAGATGAGTGAATGTTTTTCTTTTTTTAGGAAATACACATATGCAAAACAGCATACAATAAAAATCTTTATTACATTTCGGGAACAGTAATCATAGCATGGTAACATTTGACTCGAGTTTCAATATCATGTTTTGCTGGGAAGCTACAAAAACTATGAATGTTAGAAGGACAAAGTTTAATCTGCTCAGAGAACCATTGAGAGAAAATTGGATTTTCTTTAACTATTTAAAAAAATATTGTTGTTGTGTTTATGGCAACAACCGTTCTAGTGTGGTTAAAAAAAAATAAAAAAAAATTGTGGTCTGACAGCAGGTGGGTGTATTTTGTGGCATTTTGGAATAAATTACTTGCTGGTAGACTATTTTGGCACAGTTTTTTTTATTTTATTATTACTAATATTAAAGGTAATATGCAGCCCTCTTGAAAGTGAGAGGCATCATTGAAGTGTATCCATATGCCAATTGTTGATTTAAACTGTTAAAACTAGTTAAAATGAATTCAATAAATATAGCAGATTGTGTAAAAAGGAAACAAGGTTAGCAGGAAATAAAGCTGAAAAACAAATTTCAAAAGATAACAAGTGTAAGCCAAAAACTTGTTTCTAAAATGATATAAACAGCAAGAAAATGAAAAATTTGAGGCGACTAAACGATATAGTGGGAAACTAATTGTAGACGATAAAGATGAAGCTGATATTTTCTTGTTTATTTTTCTATCTGTATTAACAAAGGATGAAAAATACTAGGAAATAGGTTGGGCAGAAAAAGGCTTTGCACACCAATAAATGTTATTTGTCTAACACAGGAGGTTGTGCAATTATGTTTAGACAAGATAAGGACAGCTAAATCACCGATCCCAGGTGGCATTCACCCATGGGTGCTAAAGGAACGAAGTTCAGTAATTGATGGACTCCATTAGGAGACTTCACACAGATGATGTGGTGTGATGATTAAAATCGAAACAAGGAGATTTTTGGATCTGCGTCTAACTTCATTGGTGGGTAAATCATTTGAAGGAATTTTGAGAGATGCCCTTCTGAAATTTAGTGTAGGAAATAATTTGATAACACAGTGTCAAAATGGATTAATGAAAGATCGGTCACGCTTAATAAATATTCTTACATTTTGTAAGGCCTACGCTATATTTGTTTATTGCAAAAGTGGTAAATACTGCTGAACATAACAGTCTGGCACATATGATTGGAGTATTCCTTGAAGGATAGAAGACAAAGGGTAGTCAAACATACTTAGATTGGGCTAAAGTTGTTAGTGGTGTACCACACAGGCTAGTACAGTGCTGGGGCTATGAGTTCTATTAATAAAAAAATGATAATATTTAAATGAGTATGGAGCTGTGTGTTATGTACCTAGGCCATGAAAATATGCTACTTATACATTCAATTAAATGGAATACATTTGAAGATGGAGAAAGACTTAGGAATACTAGTTGTCAGAATGCTGAGTAACAGGGAAACCACATCTTGAATATTGGAAAAGGACATAAGAGAATTTGAGGGTTCAGAAGCGGGCATCAACATTAATAAAGAGAATGGAAAGGTTCAATTATAAGGAGAGATCAAAAAACTAGGTCAAATTACTTTGGAAAGAAAAGGCACTTTAAATGCGACCTAATTAATTTGTATAAATATGTTCAAGGTCAATACAAAGATTTGTATAACGTACAGTGAACAAGAGGTATACATTGTGAGCAGCGTTCTCTGTTTGTTAATACCCGGTCTTGTGTTAGCACTATGGTTTTATTGACTTGTATAATACTGCAGAGTATGCTGGTGCTGTATAAAGAAATGTTAATATTAATAAGGGATCATCAGATGTAAATGCGACAAAGGCTGTTTTATTTCTCTAGATCAACAAAATTGAACTGGATGCATTGTTTTTTTTTTTTTGTTTTTTTTTACATCATTACTATGTAATCCAGGTTTCATTAAATCCACCAGACCAGGGTTTTCTTAATACTGACACCAAACTGTGAGTGTAAAAAAACCTCTAGCAGCCCAACTAGAGACAATCCAATGAGAATCCAGATGAAGGTTGAGCTGATGTACATTGGCTTCAGTCTGTAGGGAGAAAAAACATCATTGAATATTGTTACTTAGTATGCTATATAACATGGCTGTGTATTAATCATATGGTCAATACCTTTAGTATCTATTACTCGCTGCGGTATGATTGGCCAGATATTATTAAAATGTAATACAGGAGTACTTGTATAAACAGCTGTGACAGATCTCCTTATCTTTGTCACTCTCGAACATAAGTAGCCGTCAGGGAGAACCCGTGTCACTACGGTGGCCATGTTAGGACATTATACCAGAGAGACACAAACATAACTATATTTCATGATTATTTATACACTGCTTGTCTGTTTCATCCTTTACTCCCTTCATCTTTACATCAGAGCATGAAGCATGCTGGATGCACAGAGCAGAAGCTTTGGTTTTTGCAAAGATGCGCCTGGATCAGGGGAGGGCTGGCTAATGTTAGCCCGCGGGGCAAGAGTCGACTCAGTAGCTTATTTTAATGGAAACAAATGCAGGTGGCCAAGTGACCCAGCCCAAAGTAGTGCACTATGGGATCGACCCGGGCGGCATATGCCCCCCAGCCCAGCCTGCCCCTGGCCTGAATTGTCTGCCCAATGCATGCCCACTAGCAGGATATGACTTGGCAGACCAGAACGGCGGCTAGCTATGCAGATAGGCAGAGAAATCCCAAGATGGACACTGTGCAAAAGTGTAAACGTCACATCAAAAGTCCAACCATTTACCACTTTCATTAAATTGTTTTTCCCTTCTTTATAAAATGCTGCTTGGTTTATTTAGAGCTGAACACATCCTGAGAATGAGGGGGTAGAGGGATTGCAGAGATTACATGTGACACGCCTGTGCGTTTGACGATTGTTTTTTTACATTAGGCAAAGTGCAAATGGAAAGTGTGAAATGCATACCATTGAAAGTATAGGATGAGACCTGACTTCCACTGGCTCGCAGCCAATCAGGAACTGGGAGCTGTGCAGAGATAATGCTGACTGGCTGGATTAGCTGTAGCTGATTTTGTTTGTGTGTCTGTGGCATGATGATCTAAACTCAGATTCAGTTTTCTTGGAGAATCAAAAGGAGGAGATGAATGTCATCAAGGTGGGGGTTCTAGGAAGATATCTATGAACTCGTTACCGCTTAGTGATTGCGCAAAGGAGGGTTCCCCTGAGCTCCTGCTCTTTATGCCAGTGTGATCATCTGTTTATATAGCTGGTTCCTTATGGGACAGTAAAAAAAATAGTATTGTTGGGGACCGGTAACTGCTTGAGTCATATTCAATGTGGCTAACAATGCAGTTATTGCCAACTCACCAAGCAGTAGCTTTTATTTATCATTATATTAGTCACAAATATGTATTATAGACAGGGGCTGGCGGGCATATGACCCCCCAGGCCAGTCCGATAGTGGGCTACCTTCAGCTGGGTCATTGTGGGCTACATGCATTTATTTTCCTTTAAAATGTTCCAACTAGGATGCTGAGCAGAGCCTCGTCCCCTGGGCTGAAGTTTGCCAGCCCTTCCCTGATGATAGGGTGCCTTAAATGTGCCTCCTATTAGCTGGTTTACAATTTGAGGTGTAATAGCTCCCTCTAGTGGTTGAAACACAGCAGGTAACTACTAGTTAAAAAAAGACAGTTACAGTGAGGACTCTAATTTACATCCACATATAAACAATGTGGGTGACTCCTTTTGTATCTGTAGGTGATACACAGTTAATGCAAATGCTTGAGGAGCCACAGCCAAGGGTGAGAAGAACTGGTGACTAGTTATTTTGTACAGTGGACTAGTTCTCATGAGATTGGGTCAGATATAGGGTAACTGAAAAGGGAATCGTACTCATTACCCCAGTGCTGTGAGGCAGAAGTGCTAACCACTAAGCCACAATGCTGTCTATCTGATCCTTCCTCACCTTCGATGAAACCTCATCACTCTTGTTCTCTCTCACCTCAGCTATTGCGATCTCTTCCTCTCCGGCCTCCCTCTCACCCATCTCTCCTCACTTCAATCCGTCCTCAATGCCCCTCACCATCACCTATAATGCCCTCAGTCTCTCTTCTTCCACCTACATCTCTAAACTCATCTCCATCCAGTCTCACTCCCACCCTCTCTGCCAACAACTGCCTCCATACCTCCCTATTAATTATCTCATCTCACTCAAGATTTTTCCAGTGCTGCTCCCCACCTTTGGAACTCGCTCCAACAACCAATCAGATTTTGTGCCAGTTCACCCCCCCAGCTTACAGGCAGCTTCCTCTTTCCTCTTGTTTTTCCTGCCTGCCCCTCTCCTGTCCACTTTCTGCCTGGTCTCTGTCTCCTCCTACAGTATCTCAAGCCCTGTTTGGGGGGTGTTCCTAAGCACAGGTTTGCTTCACACTGATATGCTCCCAACTTGTCCCCATCTCCCCTCTGTTCTATGTTACTCGTTGCTGTTTGTTCATTTTGTAATTTGTTATGGTTTTGATTTAAAGGCCGCAGGGATTTCATAAAAAGGCCCCTTACCCAGAGTGATTTGAGGAACAGTATTTGGCAGAATAAAAATGAGCGCTATTAAAATAGGGAACAGTTGAAGAGGAGGAGACTTTAGTGCTTCAGATTTACATAAAATGTATAATGCATAAGAAGGCTACTTACCTGCCTTGCGCAGAATCTGTGTAACCATGGAAGTATTCATACCGGGCATACAGATAGAATAGGCCACAGATAGCAGCAACTCCTTCATAACATTCAGGGGGAAAAATGATGTAAGCTATCAAATACTGATGTACTATAAGTTATATGCATATTAGAAGTCAACAAAGAATTCTATTACCATATAAAAGCACAATAACTATAAATATATTATAATAATTTATTCCTTCCTTTATTGCTTTTCACTGAAGTTATGATATCAGAACTTCCCCAACATCTTTCATAAATCTTATACCATTCCAAATACACACATACATAGAATTATTTGCAAACCAAGGGAGGTGCTATTGCATACAGCACTTTATCACATGGACCTGTAAGCTTCCTGGCCCATACCCAGATACCAGAACATATATAATCTACCACCAAACCAGGCTCCACGCAAGGTGTAACCTCACCTGTAGAGTCCTGCAGAGCAGCGGTCACTCACCTGTGTACAATAAAATAGTAGAGGAGAGAAGGGAGATTCCTGGAATGTCCACTAGGTGGAGTGCACACTAAATAATTCTTCATTAGCCATTTCTTAAACCAAAATTTTATGTTTATCACAAAGTTGTACTTTTTTACAGATTTTACGTACACATTATTCTATTCAGACAAATGAACCAATTCTAAAATAACCAGACAGCAAAAATAAAGAAAAGTGCTCAAGTAGGGGAACTGGATAATGCACCATCATACTTCCAACTGTCCTGATTTATCCTGTTGCATAATGTTGTGAAATATGCATCACAAGGATAATTATTGTATGTATATGTCCACATTTGTAAGCTTTCTTTCATCTTTGTAAATATTATTATTACTGTATTGCAAATAGATTATCCTGCTTAATTTGGTTATAGACACTTCTAGTACTTCAGAGTATATGTAATATTACCTGCAATGACACAAAAATCCCTTTTGTTGTGTAGCTTAGGACAGAGCAGCCCCACCACTGTTGTGCTTCCAGTGGCTGCCATTGCCCTGGGTCCTGCCACCTATGAGCTTTGCCACAGACCAATCAACCATTACTCCCCTCCCCCTCGGGTCTCCTCTTCTCTCCTCTCCTCTCCACGGCTCTCCTCCTCCTTTCCCTCTTTTCTCCTGTCCTACCCACTCCTCCTCTCTGGACATGTGCTTGGTGCACGGGAAGCAGACAGAGAAGTCTGCTTCCCATAGCATAGGATCAGGAAGTGTTTTAGTGGTATTAATATTAGGTGGGAAGGGGGGTAATAGATTGCACAGACATAAAACTCATGCACAGAAATCACCCTCCTAAGCGCCAGTCACATAATGCACAAACATAAACCCCCATAGCCGGTCATGTATTGCACATACATACATAAACCTAATTGCCAGCCGTATATTGCACAGAGATACCATCCTCTGCCAGTCATGTATTACAGAGATGACCTCCATTATCACCCATATATTTCATGACTATAAACCTCCACTATCAGCCATATACTGTATGGCTATAAACTCATGGACAATCACATATTACACAGCCATAAACCTCATCATTGATCCATATTTTGATATCCGTGAGTTCTCTGTATAGCGCTACGGAATTAGCTGCTGTTGCTGATATATTGCACAAGAATACCCTGATCCCTAACTGCCAACTATATATTGCACAGACATACCACTCCCCTATCAGAAAGAGATCCATTCTGCCAGTCTTACCCCCCCCTTCACCAGGGCCGTCTTTCCCATTGGGCACGCTGGGCAGGTGCCCGGGGGCCCTGCAGCCCAGGGGGGCCCTCCGGAGGCAGGAAAAAAAAAAGAAAACCCTGAAAAAAAAGAAGAAAATACTTACCGTGCTGTCAACTGGCGATCCGGCTCCCTCCCTGGTCTCCTCCTCCGTCACGCTGGCAGTGCATGTCGGGTGTGACGTCATGCCACACGCCCGACATCCATTGCGGAGCGCGACGGAGGAGGAGACCAGGGAGGGAGCCGGATCGCCAGTTGACAGCACGGTAAGTATTTTCTTCTTTTTTTTCAGGGTTTTCTTTTTTTTCCTGCCTCAGGAGGGCCCCCCTGGGCTGCATGGCCCATATATATATATATATATATATATTATATATAATCATTATTTTTTTATTTTTGTATATATAGGGGCCCCGGTGCACTGCTGTGCCCGGGGGCCCAAGAGGTTCTTAAGAGGGCCCTGCCCTTCACTCCAACTCCACAATGCACTGAGTTAGAGGATCACTGTATTGCATTTCATCTTCATGCAAAGACAGAGACAACTTCAGCCTGTCAGTGTTTTCCCTTCTGGAGGACTGTTAGAAAATATTAAACTAATATATTCCCGCTGAGTTCATATAACCCAGGTTACCAACCAAATGTGCCATTGGCACCTCATATTCTTTACTGATACTAAATTGTTTGGTCCACCATGTACTTCTTTCAATGAGATGTTCTACTGCTAATTAAGTAACTATACTGGGTAACATGTCGTCATGTAAAATTAATTGAAAATATCTTGCTGACCTAAAAATAAATGTATAATATATCGGTAGACCAGCCTAAGTAGAATATGAAACACTATAACATGTAGCACATGAGCACATAATCTATCCATGCCAGAAAGGACCTGGGAATGCAAAGTGTAACATCCAGTCTAAGGGGTATATTTACTAAATTGCGGGTTTGAAAAAGTGGAGATGTTGCCTATAGCAACCAATCAGATTCTAGCTCTCATCTATTTAGTATATTCTACAAAATGACACCTAGAATTTGATTGGTTGCTATAGGCAACATCTCCACTCTTTCAAACCCGCAGTTTAGTAAATCTAGCCCTAAGACTTTCTGCTCCAATACCAACAGACACAAACACCAACAAATGAGTTTATCACACACTCTACACCAATGATGGGCAACCTGATACACTTCAAGGGCAGCTTGTGTGGCCCTCTAACCTTCAAAATGGCCACACATTATCGTTACTCTCAGCAATAAGTTAAAACAATATATTTAATTATAGCTATAGACTCCAACATGTAATAACATATTAGCAGCCATTTAAATGTAAGATAAGTGTTACAAGCAATAACAAACTAATCTGACAAATTAATGCCTTCTGGGTGACCAATATTTTCCTCCAGTTTTCGAATGTTAGTGTGTAAGGCTGAAACAGACACAACGCGTTTCTGCAGAGAGGATTTCATCATCAATCTCTTGTGCATATTGTTTTTAATGTGACCCATGATACACATGTGAACAGAAAATGTTTAAGTGTAGCAAAAGATACACAATAACTGTGCAACATACTGTTGCATACCAGGGCTTGTCCAACCATTACTTGCTTTGCTTTAATGAAGTAAGCAGGAATAACACAAGACTGTAGGTCCCTCCTCTGATCTCAGATGTGCTGGGCAACCTCTCTTCATTGTATGGAAGGAGCCACATGATAGAGAAGTTAGGAGCTCTGTGCAAAGTATGAGATAGCGTTCCCTCCTTTTAGATCTTCATCCCGTTTTGATCTCTCTATCACTGTCAATAACATCACCATTTCATCTGTTCCCCAAATCCGCTGCCTGGGTGTCACCCTCTACTCATCTCTCTCTTTTGCCCCCCACATTGTCTGAATATTCCTCTTTCCTTTTTCAGCATTGTGTTACTGTTGTGTTTCAGCTATAATCCTGTGTATCATTATTGCCAGTTCAGTACTGTGACTGTGTCATTATTCCCTGTCTGCTGCTGAGTCTCAATAAACCATCTATTACAGCAACACAACCTCAGTCTTCCCGCCAGTGTATTACTAACAATGGGTCATAATGCAGGAAGGAACTGATGGCTGCAAGTGGGGCAGCACTTAATTTACTCCAACACACATCAGTCTGTCACCTACTGTGCACTCACTAGTTTACCACAAACACTTTGAACCAATCACACTCTGTGCCAACACACATCAGTTACCAGTGGATCACCTGTGTGTAGAGATACCACATCCAGTGCACCCAGCAGCAAGGGTCCACAGAGACTCTTTCACATTATAACGGATATGGTCTGTAGTTAGAACAGTACCAGAAAAGTTACTCTTATTGGGAATCCTCCCGCTCTATCCTTATTCCCAGGAGAATTGTGATATAGGGAGCAGGGGTGTTTCTAGTCCTTCTGCTGCTTGAGCTGGCAACTTAATTGGTTCCTTTCTTTTATACAAACTACTATTCACATTTTTACAAGTAATATGCATGTACACATTGTTACTATTAATCGCTTGGTGAACATTAATCATTATTAAGCAAGAGCACCGGTATTTTTAAAATGTTTAAATTTATTTTTAGCTGCCCCATGCCCCAAAAACCTGCAGCCTTAAGCAAAAGCCTGATTATAGACAAATCACTATACCAGGGACTGAGGTCAGAGCAGAATCCCAATCTACAGAGGCAACAAGGGAGTACATGTCTACTCAACATTGTGTGGTCCTTTTCTGCCCCCCCCCCCCCCCTCCCCCAGCATCACAACATTGGTGCAGAGTAACAATTATTTGATTTAAATAAGTGTGCTCCAAATATTTACTTTGGATCTTCTTGCTTCCCACTCTGCATATGGGGATAGCAGCTCAGCCTCTCACACTCAAGTAACGCAGGAACCAAGAAGAATTTGGGAGGTGACTCATTAGAAGAGTAAGAGAAAGACATCAGGCCCATATCTAGGACCAGCGCTGCTTCCAAGGAGATTCGCCTAGGACAGGAGGGTTGTTCCTTGCTACTGAAAGCATTAGCCGGGTATGTGTTAATATTTAATTTGTTATATGTAATTTGCTTGTATCATAAAAACTCATTAATGTTTAGTAAGATGTACTGATCATGGATGTAAACCTATTCCTGAATATAATATGCATATTAAGTAAGCATAGAAAAATACCATTTTCAATGTCTGTATAGTGTCACTGTGCAAAAATGCATTTTCTCAAAAGTGACAGGTTCTCTTTAAATTCTGTCCAACAGGATAAGAGAAAACTTAACATTATCTTTAACACTATCGTACTTGCTTGGCTTATCTTATCCAGGGAACGCACAGTAGCACAATGCTTCTGTTGGATTCAATGCTTAACAATATTTTTTAATGTCCTATCGACATATGTCAAACATTTTTAAGTTCCATTTCTTTTTTGAGTTTCATTTATATATAAATTATGTACCGATCTTATCATTCCCTTGTACAAACATCCTGCGAAGAAGGGAGGGGATGGTGAGAAAGGGGTGACCTTCAATTTTTCATATACAGGATGTGGCATTTGTTAACTTTGTTTAATATTAATGCTTTTAGAATATGGTATCATTATTGTTGTTTTGTTGGCCCTATTTATCAAGACTCAGGTATTTTGAAGATTTTCTATTACTGATTATCACAGCAATAGAAAATCTTCCGCTGCCCAATTTATCCATTTGCTCATCCCCCAGGAGATTCTAACAAGATTTACCACTCGCTAGTCCAGTGCAGGGTCACTCTGCGCATTGGTGAGCACATGAGCACTGGAAGCCAGTTCATGAAACAAATTGTAAAAAAATAAAAAGTAGAAAAAAGCAAGCAAAACTTTATTTAAATAACAAAAGAAAAAAAGCTTTATTTTACTAAAAAAGCATTTTTTCCATTGCTAACTTGGAGATAGTGATAAGAGGACAGAGGTGGTACTTGCTCTGCTGCTACCCTTGTTAAAATAGGCTTACCTGTGGTTTGCATGGGGAAGCTTTGCTAGAGGCCCCCAGTGAAGGATACCACCAGCGTTAGACTTTACTTGCCCGGAGGCTTTGATAAATAAGCTGAAGCCCTAAATCGAGTGAAAACATTAGTTAGGACTTATCTCCCTTTCACAAATAGACCACTAAGTCTCCACCATGAGCCCAGTGTTTCTGCTGCTATTTTTAACCATACTTACCAACATTTTAGATTTGGCTTCCGGGAGCTGCCGGGGGGAGGTGGGCGTACAGGGGGGCTGGGCTCCGAAAATTGCATCATTTTGGCCCCGTCTCCATGATGTAATGACGCAAATCGCATCATTTTACAGCGGGGGAGGGGCCAAACTCCGCGATTCCCGTTGAATCACGGCGTTTGAACCAAATTCTGTCCACTTCACTAGGAAGTGGGCAGATCAGGGAGATTGCCACACTCTCCCGGGAGTCCGGGAGACTACCGCGAAATGCGGGAGTCTCCCGGACATTCCGGGAGAGTTGGCAAGTATGTTTTTAACTTTAATTTCTAAATGCCTGATAGATGATTTTGAAAGCGTTTTCCACCTCAGTGTGAATTAATATAAGTTTTTGCTATTGCAAAAATAATAAGAAAAAAATCATGAGGATTTCTGCCTGTAAGATTATGTGCTTTAATTTTTTTTTTTTTATTAAGTTATATAATTTAAATTGCAGTTAATGAAGATCCTGCTCTGTTGACATATTACACAAGGCAGTGACTTCAGTCACATTCACAGAACATAATACTGTATTGTACTTAATTTACAAGCAGAGTTTAGTTTCTAGATCTTGTCGGTAGATGCTTTTTTTCTGTGTTATTAGATTGGTAAAACCATGTAAGTATTTTTCAATCCAGTATGTGACACTTTGCCATTGCCGTCTGATTGATAAGCCGATCTCAGCAGAGCAACTGATATTACAACTTCTCTACACTGTGCTCATATGTTTCAATGAATGTTTAAAGGAAATTGTCACAAATAGTCTCCACAGTATTAGAGAGAGTAAGTCCCGACGTGGTTCCTGAACTGGATAAAAACAATACGTACAATGATCACAAAACGAGATTTACATTTGCTTACCCTGGTGGAAAAAAATCCCGGCTACCCACAGAACCGAGAGGAATAGGGGGAAATATTCTGTGCAGTTTAGTCTGGAGAGAAAGTAAAAACATCACTATGAAACAGAATACCTAGAAGTGAAATTATGTCCCATACATGTGTAATATAAAGTACAAAATCTAATATATAGGGGTTAGATCAGACGCAAGTGGAGTATTTCTTCAGGGGTGATACTGCTATTGGCCTTGCTCAATATGTATTATTACCCTATCACTACATACATGCATAGATTTGACATTAAAAAATGAGTGTACAGAATACAGCTTTCTACGACCAAAAGAGGAACTAGATTGTAATTACATATATATCATACTTGACGACTTTTATATAGAGGGGTGTTCTGGTGGCAAGTGTAGGAGGGAACGTTCTGATGTGATCATATAACCGTGTTCACGCCCACTGATAACGCAATTCGCGTCATTAAGGCCAACCTCCACTGGGACCTGGGGGTGTCATGACTCCCAGATATTCAAGAGACTCCTGGACATTCTGGGAGAGTAGGCGAGTACGATGTATATTACACATAATAGTATATACCCCAAGTAATCATTTTTTTATTTTTTTTTAACTATTTATTTCGAAAAATAGTAATGTTATACAGATAAGAATCATCAAATCATCAAATAATACATTGCAGGAGTAGAAAAGGATAAAATAAATAAAAACAAAACATGGGTAAATGTCAGTGTAACAGCAAATGTTTGAGTATCAAATATCAAAAACAACAACAGAATGTCAATGAACAAACATGCATACGATTGTTATCCAATTTACTCACAAGTCTATAACATTTTATAACAGTATAGAATGGGGCGGGAGGGGGGTAGCACTGGTCGTCAGCAAAAAGGAGAAAGCATTCTTCCCATTATTCTCTTTTTATTTATTTTTTTTTATTTTTTTCCCATCACGAAAATAACATTTTTCGAAGGAGAGTACTACCCCGACCAAGCAATCATTTTAAATGTGTTCAGTTCCCAAGGAATGCCAGGGCTGTGGTTACTGGACAGAGCATATTTTCAATATTTAAATATTTTAGACTAAAATTGAAGCCTTGCTTCCCTCATCCTCTGCTGCAGTAAAGTCTCTGCTATAAATGTTTTTAAAATGATTCAAGTTCATTGACAAAATATTCAGACTAATAATGTCGGGTTAAGTGTAATCTGTGGGGTCCCGCCATTGCCGCTGTAAATGAAGATTGATTCAGGTCGCGATGACGTGAAACTGTTGTGCCGGACATCTGTGTTTTCGGGAATAACTTGCGGTGAGCACGCTGCTGCGATCGGAGATGTACAGCGTCGCTTTGGAGGTAAGTTTGGTTATATTCAAATCGGTTTTTCAGACATTCGGATTTTCCTTGTAGGTCTCCTTGGTGTCGGAATTTTCTGCACCGTTAAAGCGTACCCAACCCATTGGAAACACCAATATAAAGTAATTTACTACCAATGTCTGGAGTAGGGCAGGAGGGATGTAGCACAATTCCTCCATAATAAAAGTCACTAACTGATGCAAATTAATTCCAGAATATTCCATAAAAGCTTTGATTGGATGGGGAATCGTCATCATGGAAGTCACTTCTACCTGGCAGAAAAGAAATGCTGCAATATGGGGTGAAGTATCATTATGTAGTATTGACCTTACCTTCTAAGGGAATGACTGCTCCCCACAACATTCTAGAACCACCAAAACCCTTCACCGTTGGAAACAAGCACTCAGGGCTACAGAGATCTTTAAATTATCTTCACTCATGAACTTGTCCTTTTGTCACAAACATGGTGAAGGATGAATCATCTGACCAGATCACTTCCTCCACTATTGTGTATCAATTGCCTGTGCACTTTGCACCACTGTACATTCAAAAATGTGTTGCCAGGTGTGATAAGCAGTTATGCCCTGCAACCGAACTATGATGTCCTGTTCTACGTCAATATTACATCAAACTGGCTGCTCAATATTCATTCATTTGATCTGCAATTGCACACCTGTGATGCTTTGCACTTGGAATTACTGCACCTCTTTCACAATCCTGGATTATGGTGCACACTTTTACCCTTTGATGATTACCCGTGGAGTTCCATGTGGACACCACCTCAGATACTGATGTTTATCAAACCTTAGCAAGTTGGACTTTCTTGCTCACTTAGCTATGCCTGCTAAACGCACCCCAGCAATCACCCCTCTTACAAACTCCCTGAGATCTCTTTTTGCAGTCACGCTGGTTATAATTATAGGTATTCAAGGCAGTCCAGCATTTTTATACATCATCCTGACCATGCTGGGATGCCATTTGCTTAATTAACGCTTGAGCTATACGTGTATGAAAGCTCTTGCATCCTTCATGCTTGTTGTCACACGTGTTTTTATTTTTTTGATCAACTACCGCTATATGGATTCTGGTTTCCTTTAAATCTGTGTAATCTTTGCAAAAACGTACCGTGTCTGTGTGACAGCTCCACTAAGGATTAAGGGGCACATTTATCATCACTCGCAAAATATGAAAAATAGTTTTCAATCCTTATCGCATTGATAAGGATTGAACTATTTCTCATATTTATTAAAAAAAGCAACACAGGAACAGCAGTTCCGAAAAACTGCTGTTCCTGTGCAGTAGAAATCATACTTACCACAGCTGCTTCGTTCCCGAAGCAGTATGTGGTCAACGTGGGTCCTGTTCTTACTCCAGTGCGCATGCGCCGAGTGAAACCTTTGGGCATGCGCACAAACATCTCTGTTCTCTATCGGCAATTATAGTTTGCAGAGAGAGAGAGTGAATGACAGGGAGGGATCATGTGATCCCTCCACACATGCGCTGTCCAGTTCTGCTCGTCGGAGCAGAGCTGACAGCACTGAAACTTTTCATTTATGATAATGTACGCCAGCTTCAGCTGACGTACATTAACATGTTTGAAAAGTCAATTACATTTATTGTTAAATAACGTTACTGAGCACTCCCCATACATTGTTATGGGGAGTGCTCAGTAAAACCATAGAAGATGCAAAGCAGCAGATCTGCTGCGATGCTACTATCATAAATACCAATTTAGGGCCTGAGTCATTAAGGAGAGTAAAACATAAAAAAAGGAGTAACTTTGTATCTGGGCAAAACCATGTTGCATTGGAGGGGGAGGTAAATGTAAAATGTGGGGACAGATTTATAATTAGGGTAGAGCATGTCCTAAATCAACTTGAAATTTCAGTGTACAAATAAAGCTATTAAGTATTTGTGTGCTAGATGAAAAAACAGCCAGTATTTAATTTATAATAATATGATAATATGATAAACTGATTTGCACCCCTTGCATCATAACATGGTTTGTCCCAGAGAACATTTACTTTTTTTTTTTGCCTTAATGACTCAGGCCCTTAGTGTTTAATCCCCGAAAACTGTTGTTTTCAGGGATTTTACAGGAGGAAAACCTTTAATAAATAGGCCCCTAAGGGCATTGAGAATGAGTAAATACAGAGCCTGCGATACAGATGCTGACTTTGACTCTGTGACCCAATGAGGGACTGCAGTGAAAATGCCAAGCAGCCCTCTGTACACCAAGAGAGACAGAGAGAAGCTGTAGTTAGTATAGTGTGGTGTACACATTCTTCTATGAAGGAAGGTGGAGAAGAAAGTCTACTGGAAGTGCCAAGTGCTGACCCTGCAGGGCTACAATCTACACTTCCAAATGTCACTGGCTCCACTGACTGATGGGAACAGCCATGGTGTTATGTGAGGTATATGTCATACTAGTTCTCTTGCAAATATATGGAATATAAGGGCCTGGGGCAGTGATACTTATCGTTACATTATGGAATGGGGATATTATATTTTGCACATACAGCTCTGGAGTAGGACGTTGTCTCCTGCTTGTTAATTTATGCAGCTTGTAACGGTATTGTATTGGCTCTTGTTTTGTTTGTTTTTCCCTTTTGTATTCATTGACGTAAACATTGAAACATTTTAAAATTAAGCAGATGACAAAAAGAAAATGGATTCCAAAGTCCTTCAATAAGGTGATCTATATTTTTCATTCTAATTTCACAACAGCCTTGGTGAAGGAATGCGAGTTGTTTAAAGCGGCATAAATATATCTGATACTAATTGGTGGTTTAGTCGGAAAGGGAAATTATCTCTTCCTCTTGTAGATATTTTTGTATTTCCCTTCTCCCTCTCAGGTTAAACAGAGGAAGAGAGCTAGCTATAGAGTTTAACCATTTAGCCGAGTGCCTTTGTAGCAGTATACTCGAGAACAAATTTAAAGGTACGGTGATCGAATCCGGTGTATGTTTATACTAAGCTAACTCTTATGTTTCATTTGTCATGAGTAGACCATTATAGGGGTCTGTTTAACAAGCAGTGAAGCGTCAAAATGCCAGCGTTTCTCTTTCACCGCTTTTTTTTATTTAACAGAGGGTTAACGCCGGAGAACTCAGAGATTTCTTTGGCCTTAGCCTAATACCGGAGCTTACCTGTATGGGGACAGCAGCAATAGGGGCATATTTAACAAATCACGGTAGTGCACTATTGTGCACTTACCGTGGAATTAAAGTCCCGATGTGCCCTCCGCAAATTTATTAAAGGTGCATCGCAGCAGATCTCATGGATATCTGCTGCTTTGCACTTCTGATCGTTTTTGCGAGCAGTCACCATTCAACAGAATGGTGACTGCTCTGGCCGCAATCTAACAAGTCCCGGAATTTTTTTTTTTTCGGGAACTTGTCTTGATAATGTACACCAGCTGAGGCTGGCATACATCATCCGAATTGAGGAAATCCACTGCTGTCAGCTCTGCTACGAAGAGCAGAGCTGGACAGCGCATGTGTGGAGGGATCACATGATCCCTCCCTGTCACTCAGCGCGCTCTCTCTGCAACGATAGTTGCAGAGACAGAGTGGGGACTTTGTGCGCATGTGCACTGCACATGCGCAATTGAAGGAAGAAGAGGAGATCCTGAGACAGCGCGTCCGAAGAGGGAGGTAAGTGTAATTTTTTCTATCACAGAAACAGCAGTTTTTCGGAACTGCTGTTTCTGTGTTCCCTTTTTAATAAATGTGAGAAATAGTTCAATCCTTATCCTTGCGATAAGGATTGATAACTATTTCTCACTTTTGCCGATTAATGATAAATGTGCCCCTTAGTCAATTCATTAAGGTACGAAAAGCAAAGAATGGCATTACTTGTCATTTACAATGGGATGCAACTTTGCTGGAGCTCTCATGGGTGAAAGCACTTCCTCCATTACCCCGGCAGCGTTAGGCGGCATGGTAAATAGAGGTGGTACTTAATTGTGTATCCATACGATTTCTAGCAATACATAATGAAGGTTACCACCAGGGGCATGCTGGGCAGGGGGGCATCTGCCCACTGGGCCGGTCCGATAGTGGGCTACTCTGGGCTGGGTCACCTGCATTTGGTTTCATTTAAAATAGGCTGCTGAATCGAGTCTTGCCCCCCCCCCCAGGCTTAAGTTTGCCAGCCCTCCCCTGGTTATCACCAACCCATAATAAATGGACCCATAGACTGAACAAACTTCAATTCATAGTGCTAGTTTTCTGTTTAGATATATGGTACCTTTGATGTGGATCTGTCAGCTACAAACAGTGGAGCCATTGTGTGGGCTGGACTAATAGTCATCAGAAATTAGTTTATCAATTCCTTGCATGGATGTTACCCAGGATGGGCCTCTGAGCCGTCACTGATTCCTATCAAACTGATAGGCTGCATACTGGTTCAGCCCAAAAATGTAGGCCTCCACTGTGTGTGTGGGTGACAGGTCCACTAAAACCAACATTTATAAAATACCAGAAGGTGAGGAGTCGTAAAGCACAGTTCCCCATGTCTTCGGGACGTCTCTGGACTAGACTAGGAGAAGATAATTGAATTGTGAGTCTTCCCCAAGTTTTAGACGGACCAACGACAAAAGCAGTAATATTCTATAGTGGATTCTCCTTAGTGGTGATGGAGGTTAGTGTATCAAGAGCTTACATATAAGGATCCAATATAGTAACCAAATAAAGGGATGGGTCAATACATTTATTTTAAACATTGGGGGAGGGTTTAAAATTGTGTACATTACAATTTTAATAGTAATAGAAAATATTGTGCTTAGTTTCTCTATAAAACAAGTAATGACCTCAAACTTACTGCGCTCGGAAAATTCGTTCAAACGTTGGATGACCTGATGTACTTGGAGGAGAAATCTTGTATTTTCTGCGTGCCCATACGACTTGCATGGAGAAATATGCTGCACGACAAGAGTTTAGTATTTAGTCACTATATAGGTCATTTACAAAGCACAAAACATCAGCTTTGCAGAGCTTTGGACCCGCTGTGGGCCTTAATTTGTGCAGGTGCACCAAGACTTCCACCGGGGAGCATAGGATGCGGAGCAAGATGGTCCCATTTGTGCAGAAGTTTGCATAGGCTGAGGGGGGAGTTAGGCGGAGTAATGGGGTAGTTAAATTTCCAGATTAACAACTAAATTGTACCCAAGGGTCTCTTTGGAAATAATTCTTATATAACATAAAAAAAAATCAGTCGTAAATATTAAATACATAAAGAATAAAAACAATAATAATAAAGATATTACAGTATATATAAAAAGAAAAAAGAAAAAAATCCAAGAGGCACAATAACATCTTTAATCAGTTCATCATGTGTGATCCCTTCAATGCTGGATATGCACCAAATGTTCACTTGTGGGACAAAGGTAGTTGTGACTCACACCTCACCATCACCTCCGTGTGAAAAGTAAGAAATCAAATCCTACCAGAGGGTGTTAGATAATGAGCATGTAGCAGATTCTCTATTTCTCTCTCCGTATCCTCTTGAATAATCATAGATATATTGCTAGTTAATGTTTCCTTCCTCGTTGTATCTCTCAAACATTAAAACCATGGAAACAAAAAAAAAATACAGATCTAGCCTGATATAGTTTAAAAAGGGGAGGTTTTATTATGTCCCATAAACATGTGACAAAAAAGGCATAAAAAAACAATTCCAGCAATAAAAAGCCTCAATAACGTTTATGTAGAAATACTCCTACCATATAGGCAATGGAGAAGCGCATATCATACATCCAACAAATGGGTCAGCACCCGATCTCACTCTCTCTCATCGGCAAAATATTGAGGTTGATTGATAAATCGGAGTAATGGGGTACCTAGAGATGGATGGAATAGGTGCACCATTGTGTCTTGTTTTTGCCAAAACAAGATTTCATTGTGCTCGTTACCCTGGGCCGGTTTCCGCTTTAAGAGGGAGACAACGAACATTGGGTTCCCCTGCTATCGTTAAACCATCCCCTCGCGTTGGCGTTCGCCACACTTACTGTTTGCTCCTGACTGTTATTAAAACAGATAATTGATCCCTAGATAGCATAACAATATAATATGAAAGTTTAACCCATCAACATGAGATACACTGGTGAGGCCCCTCATGTTGAATGAGTTGGGGGGGGGGAGGGAGTGTATGAATGAGATATGTTCATGACAAGTGGAGGATTTCAAAGGGTATTTTTAGAGTGATACTAATCTATGGATCACCACCTTCCAGCATTAGCAGTTGGTTGAGTACTTAGGGATCTGAGAGGGATATAGTCTAAAATAGAGATGAGCGGGCTCGGATATCTGAAATCCGAGCCCACCCGAACGTTGCCGATCCGAGCCGGATCCGAGACAGAATCGGGTATTCCCGCCAATTGCAAAACTGAAACCGAGGCTCTGAGTCCTAATCCCGCTGTCGGATCTCGCGATACTCGGATCCTATAAATTCCCCGCTAGTCGCCGCCATCTTCACTCGGGCATTGATCAGGGTAGAGGGAGGTTGTGTTAGGTGGTCCTCTGTCCTGCTATATCTCGTGCTGTGCTGTGCTGTTCAGTTCTGTGCTGTGCTGTGCTGTGCTGTGCTGTGCTGTAATGGGCTGTGCTGTGTTGTGCTGTAATGGGCTGTGTTCTGCTCATTCCAGTGGTGCTGTGTCCTGTGCTCTGTCCTTCTGAGTTCACTTATTCAGCAGTATAAGTCCAGTGGTACTGCTATATTACAAAGTTCACTGATTCAGCAGTATAATTCCAGTGGTACTGATATATTACAAAGTTCACTGATTCAGCAGTATAAGTCCAGTGGTACTGCTATATTACAAAGTTCACTGATTCAGCAGTATAAGTCCAGTGGTACTGCAATATTACAAAGTTCACTGATTCAGCAGTATAAGTCCAGTGGTACTGATATATTACAAAGTTCACTGATTCAGCAGTATAAGTCCAGTGGTACGCTCCTGTACCGCATATAATTTTTAAAGGCTTTGCCGAGTGTGTGTGGCTTAGGGGTACGCTCTCTTGTGCTACATATAATGGAAAACAAAAATTTGAAGGATAAAGTAGGGAAAGATCAAGACCCACTTTCTCCTAATGCTAAAGCTGCTGCCACTAGTCATGACATAGACGATGAAATACCATCAACGTCGTCTGGCAAGCCCGATACCCAATCTCCTAGTACAGGGCATGTAAAATCCAAAAAGCCCAAGTTCTCAAAAGTAGCAAAAAGAGAAACTTAAAATCATCTGAGGAGAAACGTAAAGTTGGCAATATGCCATTTATGACACGTAGTGGCAAGGAACGGCTTAGGCCCTGGCCCGTGTTCATGACTAGTGGTCCAGCTTCACCCAAGGATCTAAGCCCTCCTCCTCCCCCCCCCCTACAAAAAATATAAGAGAGTTATGCTGTCAGCAACAACAACAAAACAGCAAAGAACTCTGCCTTCTAAACAGATGACATCCCAAATCCCCAAGGCGAGTCCAAGGGTGTTGGTGGTTGTGAAGCCTGACCTTCCCATCACTGTACGGGAAGAGGTGACTCCATCCTGCATTTGCAGCACACCCTCTGCATATGTTGGAAGGATCACCCACAGTGTAGATCCAGATTTGGATAATCAAGGTGTCAATGTTGTACACCGGGAGGAGGCTATTGATGTAGCTGGCGCTGTGGAGGAACTTGATGATGAGGATGGTGATGTGGTTATTGTAAATGAGTCACCAGGGGGGGAAACAGCTGATGTCCATGGGATGACAAAGCCCATCGTCATGCCTGGTCAGAAGACCAAAAAATGCACCTCTTCGGTCTGGAGTTATTTTTATCCAAATCCGGACAACCAATGTATGGCCATATGTAGCTTATGTAAAGCTCAAATAAGCAGGGGTAAGGATCTTGCCCACCTAGGGACATTCTCCCTTATACGTCACCTGAATAACCTTCATAGTTCAGTGGTTAGTTCAGGAACTGGGCCTAGGACCGTCATCAGTACAGGGACACCCAAATCCCTTGGTCCTGTTGGATACACACCACTAACACTCTCCTCGTCAACTTCCTCCACGATCTCCATCAGATGTAGAACTGCAGGACATGTCACCAGCCAGACTGAGTCCTCTTCTATACGGGATTCATCCGAGGAATCCTGCAGCGGTACGCCTACTACTGCCACTGCTGCTGTTGCTGCTGTTAGTCGGTCATCTTCCCAGAGGGGAAATCGTAAGACCGCTACGTCTTTCAAAAAACAATTGACCGTCCAACAGTCGTTTGCCATGACCACAAAATACGATAGTAGTCACCCTATTGCAAAGCGTATAACTGCGGCTGTAACTGCTATGTTGGTGTTAGACGTGCACCCGGTGTCCGCCATCAGTGGAGTGGGATTTAGAGGGTTGATGGAGGTATTGTGTCCCCGGTACCAAATCCCGTCGAGATTCCACTTCACTAGGCAGGCGATACCAAAGATGTACAGAGAAGTACGAGCAAGTGTCCTCAGTGCTCTTAAAAAAGCAGTTGTACCCACTGTCCACTTAACCACGGACATGTGGACAAGTGGTTCTGGGCAAACGAAGGACTATATGACTGTGACAGTCCACTGGGTAGATGCATCCCCTTCCGCAGCAACAGCAGCAGCTGCATCAGTAGCAGCATCTACACAAAGTCTGCTCATGCCAACGCAGGCAACATTGTGTATTACAGTATTTAATAAGAGGCACAACGCTGACAACCTATTAGAGAAAATGATGGAAATTATCTCCCAGTGGCTTACCCCACTTACCCCACTCCTGGGGATTTGTGGTGTCAGACAACGCCAGTAACATTGTGCGGGCATTGCATATGGGCAATTTCCAGCACGTCCCATGTTTTGCCCACACCGTTAATTTGGTGGTGCAGCATTTCCTCAAGAGTGACAGGGGTGTGCAGGAGATGCTTGCGGTGGCCCGCAAAATTGCTGGACACTTTCGGCATTCTGCCAGTGCCTACCGCAGGCTCGAGGCACATCAAAAAAGCATGAACCTGCCCTGCCATCACCTCAAACAAGAGGTTGTGACGCGCTGGAACTCCACCCTCTATATGCTGCAGAGGATGGAGGAGCAGCAAAAAGCCATTCAGGTCTACACCGCCACCTACGACATAGGCAAAGAAGTTGGGATGCACCTGAGTCAAGCACAGTGGAGACTGATTTCCGTGTTGTGCAAGGTTCTCCAGCCATTTGAACTTGCCACACGAGAAGTCAGTTCCGACACTGCCAGCTTGAGTCAGGTGATTCCCCTGATCAGGCTGTTGCAGAAGCAGCTGGAGAAAGTGAGGGAGGAGCTGGTAAACCATTGCGATTCCACCAAGCATGTAGCTCTTGTGGATGAAGCCCTTTGTACGCTTTGCCAGGATCCACGGGTGGTCACTATTTTAAAGGCAGAGGAATACATTCTGGCCACCGTTCTCGATCCTCGGTTTAAAGCGTATGTTTTGTCTCTGTTTCCGGTGGACACAAGTCTGCAGCAGTGCAAAGACCTGCTGGTCAGGAGATTGTCCTCTGAAGAGGACCGTGACATGCCAACAGCTCCACCCTCATTTTCTTCCACATCTGTGGCTGCGAGGAAAAAGCTCAGTTTTCCTAAAAGAGCCACTGGCGGGGATGCTGATAACATCTGGGCCGGACTGAAGGACCTGCCAACCATTGCAGACATGTCTACTGTTGCTGCATTGGATGCTGTCACAATAGAAAAAATGGTGGAGGATTATTTTGCTGACACCATCCAAATAGACATGTCAGACAGTCCATATTGTTACTGGCAGGAAAAAAAGGCAGTTTGGAAGCCCCTGTACAAACTGGCTCTATTTTACCTGAGTTGTCCCCCCTCCAGTGTGTACTCGGAAAGAGTTTTTAGTGCAGCGGGGAACCTGGTCAGTGAGAGGCGAAGGAGGTTGCTTCCTCAGAACGTTGAAAAAATGATGTTCATAAAAATGAATTATCAATTCCTCAATCAAGTACAGCACTGCCCTCCAGATAGTACAGAGGGACCTGTGGTTGTGGAGTCCAGCGGGGACGAATTGATAATGTGTGAGGAGGAGGAAGTACACACTGTAGGGGGAGAGGAATCAGAGGTTGAGGATGAGGACGACATCTTGCCTCAGTAGAGCCTGTTTATTTTGTACAGGGAGAGATGAATAGCTTTTTTGGTGTGGGGGCCCAAACAAACCAGTCATTTCAGCCACAGTTGTTTGGTAGGCCCTGTCGCTGAAATGATTGGTTTGTTAAAGTGTGCATGTCCTATTTCAACAACATAAGGGTGGGTGGGAGGGCCCAAGGACAATTCCATCTTGCAACTCTTTTATTGCCATTATGTGACCATTCAACAGTCGTTTGCCATGAGCACAAAGTAAAACAAAATTAAAACAAATTCAACAAATTAAACCAAAAGTAAAATGCCCTGTCATAATCAAAAACAAGAGGTATTGACGTGCTTGAACTACTGTAGTGTTTATAAGTTATAAACACTACACTTGAAAGCTTGAGCCTTTAATAGAAAAAGTCACTCTTCATTGCACCAATATTTGCAACAGGGACAGTTTTTTGGTTAACAAAGTCAACAAATAACACTTCGACCCTGTCTGTCTTTCACATACTTGATGGGATCTCAATGATGAATGCTCTGTACCATGGTCATCTAAAACAGGAGGTATTGACGTGCTTAAACTACTGTAGTGTTTATAAATTATAAACACTACACTTGAAAGTTGGAGGAGGTATTGTGGCCCCGGTACCAAATTGGGTACCGGGGCCACTCCACTATGCAGTCCAGATAGAGGCATATCAGATATTAAACAACGTTGACTGTTGCTGCCAAATCATAAATTAATGTAAAAACAACACAATTTTAAAGTTAACTTGAATTATTATTATTTATATAGCACCACTATATAATGCAGAGCTTGACAGAGAATATTTTAATCAATCACATAAGCTTCTTCCCCGTTGGAGCTAACAGTGCAATACTTCAGTAGATATCTTACTTTGCCGCAAATTATAATGTGTTTGTTGTTTTTTTATTTTTTTATCTTACCATTGGAAAGATTTCATGAGCCGGTAGTATTTCAGCAAGTTAAATTATATTAACGTCAACATGTTTGATAAAATTGTCCCAAATGCTCTCTAAGACCATCGGCAGAGACTTGTGAGTGCTCTTAATATTATAACGCCATAATGTACCAGTGAAAGATAATGGACTAAAAATTACTTTTAATTTTCTGTTGTTTTTTTTTAATCCTCACTCGAGAGTTCAAATTCCCAGAATCTGTGAGCGCACATAAATTGCTTGTAGCAACCACTGTATCGTTCATGGGCAGTTAAGATTATTAATAATAAAGAAGCATTGTTATGAAGGATACAAGTAATAACTCTGAGGTTTGGATGGGAACATTCAATTCTAAAAATCAATGGTAACATTGTACCCACTGAAATCCGCCAGGGGAGGGGGCAGTTAGAGCGCCGATTACATGCAAGTTAAACCATCTGGTCGTCACAGTCACTGTTCAAAGCATTTATGTAATCAGCATGAGCATGTCTAATACGTATTTGGATTTTTAAGGACAAATAGAAAAGTGCAGTATAGTGGAACCAGCAGAGGGAGCTGTCTGCAGTGAACCCTCATTCTAAAATGTCAAACCAGTTACCAATATTGTAAATAAGTTCCAGGGACAGTTTCCTGAGCAAGTGCATTACTAATTTGCATTGTGTCATTTAAGTAAATGCCTTTAATAAATATTAACTGGAAAGAGCTCCAATTTCAAACAATTCACTGAATTTGAGGGGTTCCATGGACATTTTGGGCTAAGTATGTGCATCTAAGCATGTCACACACAGTAGTGTCTAGGAGGACCTGTGATTACTATGATCCAATTGGGACATTCCTACTGAGAGCGGTGGAAGTACCGCCACATGTACTGTCATCTCATTGGTTTATGAGCGAGAGCTGGAGAGGTCACATGACTGCACATTAAGAGAGCAGTGTATCTAAATGTGTGTAAAGCAAGAACACTCCTTAACCATACTTGCCAACTTATGGCAAGTATGATCCGGGAGCTGCCGAGGGAAGGTGGGTGTGCAGGGGACGGGGCTCCGAAAATCATGTCATTTTGGCCCTGCCCCTGTGACATAATGATGCAAACACTGCATTTTACAGTGGGGGCGGGGCCAAATGCCGCAATTCCTGGTGAATCACAGCATTTTGGAATTAATCCTGCCCACTTCACTAGGAAGTGGGTAGATACGGGAGATTGCCATACTCTCCCGGGAGTACGGGAGACTCCCCCAAAATGCGGGAGTCTCCCAGACATTCCGGGAGAGTTGGCAAGTATGTCCTTAACGCTCCAGGAGGCTTGGCATGATTCTTTTATTAGCTTTTCAGATATCTTTCTATTGTCACATGGATGCATTCCTTAGGGTAAATTCTCTTAAAAGATGATTGGTGGTTTTTTTCCGTGACATTGAAAAGTGCTGTGTGTACAGTATTTGACATACCGTGATAGGTCAGAAAGAAATCACTGAAAGATTGGATGTGATTGGTTTTCCAGTGGAAGTGTCATTGCTGTGTACATCAACTCCTGTTGGAACCTTGGCTGCAGACAGAGCCGCATCTGATATTGCGCGTTACCTCTTACCAGTAGATTGTGTGTGTGGCCGCTTCGGGGCACAGAGGTTATGGGTGACTTTCTAATACAAAATCTCTCAGGAACAAGATTTTGCAATTAGAAAGTGTTCTATGCCAACTGATTGCTGGAGAGCACACAGGGCACATATACAAGTGGTATCTCCCGCACACAAAAGACAGTAGGGTACAAATATAAGAAGGCAAACAGGTGGCAACGGGGAACAAAATAAAGTGAGACACACAATGCACAAAATAGGTCAGAGAAAGGGTGGCACACAGCAGACGTGGGGTAGAAATAAAGGCGACACACCAGGAACAAAGGGCAGTAGATAAGAGGACTCGAGACCCCATCATGCAGGGGAAGGCAGACAGTGTGGGAGAAATGCTTTTCACATGGTGTGAGGCTTGTTTTTGTTTTGTTTCCATAGTAAGCGTTATGAGTGGGGAATTTGGTGTCCTTAACAGGATCGTGAGTGAAGCCTGTAGTGTGTACCCAGATTCTACAACTGGACTGGCATGAACGGGGGCAGAACTGTGCATCGCCATGAACCAGCCAGAATCTGGTTAGGGGCCCAGCAATGCCCATCGCTCTATCATCTCCTGATCATGTGCAGCTCAGAAGAGGTCTCTGCTCTGCTCTTGGAAGAGAAGGTGAGAGCCAGGCATTGCCTCTGGACAACAACAGCCCTTGAACCCACTGTAGTTCTACTCTTGGCCCTGTAGCTACTCTACTGGCACTGCTTATATTAGATACCTCAGTAATATTTATTTATTTGTACAGAAACATAGTCTCATAAAGCAAAGGCATAAAACCATAAAAAAAAGAAAACATTTTGGAATAATGGTTATTTAATGTTTTTCGTGACAGCTACTGTATAATGTATGCAATTTGTTAATAAAACAATTAGAGGCTAGGAAATGACTGCTTGTGTGTTGTTTAAGTTGTAGGTCTGCAGGGTAAGTAAAAAAGAAGCGCAAATTTAAAGTAAGTAAGCCTGATTGGATAAAAAAAAATAACAAAAAGCCCAAAGTATTATGTCCCTTAACCAAGATCAAACTGTGCATGAATACAAATGTGGAAAGAGCAAAAAGTGCATGAACGTCTCAGTAATAAATTATATGTAATCAGAAAAGTATGTTTAACGAAGGGGCGTAGAGCACTTATGTGGTATCTGGCAAGCAATAAGTCTTTCTCATAGATACTTGGTGGTCCCTGAGACACCTATGAAACTCTTGTGACCACAGTTGATGCTTAACCAAATGAAGAGCTCAATCACTGAATTTGTTAAAGACGAGCTTGTAGATGAAGTCACTATTTCACTATGTAAGTAATGTAACAAAGCAATGAGGAAGTCAAGTCCGTAGCAGAAAGAAAGAAGTAATAATACCACTGTATAGGTCATTGGTACGACCTCATCTAGAATATTGTTTTCAATTCTGGAGGCCATATCTCCAGAAGGATATAAATACATTAGAAACTGTACAAAGAAGTGCAACTAAAATGATGCATGGTCTACAGCACAAAACTTACCTGGAAAGACTAAAAGAACTTAATATGTATAGTTTGGAACAGAGAAGGGGAAGGGGGTTATGATAGAAACTTTCAACTATATCAAGGATTTGAACAAGGTACAGGAGGGAAACATTTTTCAAAGGAAGAGAAGTACTAGAACACGAGGACATGCACTGACACTGGAGGGAAGTAGGTTCAGAGGAATTCTGAGGAAAAACGTATTTAACAGAAAGAGTAGTGGATAAGTGGAGCAGCCTCCCATCAGAGGTGGTGGAGGCTAATACAGTAGAGCAGTTTAAACATGTTTGGAATAAATATAAGGATATCATTATAAAGGAACTAAGGATTAAATAGGGTTTGAGGTTGTCATAGGTTAAAAAATGGGCAAACTTGATGGCCAAGTTGTCCTAATCTGCCATCAAATTCTGTTCTATGAATACAAGCGGAAACAGATAGTGTAAGTAATTAAAATATGTCCATAGTGGAATCTTCACTAAAAACACAAGATTAGGGTAAGGACTATAGTTAGTAACACAATACAGGTGAATTATTTTTGGCAAGAAACCTGGTCACTTAAAGGTCGACTGCCAAGTTTGGAAGCTAAAATGAATCCGGTAAATAAATAATCATCAGGTATCCATGTTGTAAAAGAGAATGACACCAATTTAGGTGAGTTAAATTTGGAACCATGGATCATTGGACAAAAACTTTTTGTCTCTACTTGTCTAAGGTAAGAGTTACCATAGAGTGGACCTCAGTATATGACCTTAGAAGGAATAGGGGAACTACCTTCACTGCTTAGTCTCGCTGCGTTCGCCATAAGGATATCTGTAAAGAATGTACCTACTTTGACATGTGAGTGAGTATGTTGCATCCTGGGGCATGAGACTCAGGAATTTGAGCTTGAGAGTGCTGCAGGGCAGAAGGCTGTTAAGCTCTCCTGCCTGTGAGTCGAGAAGTATTTGCTCTAAGACACCCGTGAGTTCTGAGGCTACACTTGACAGGGGGAGAAGTGACTGTATGGCATACAACCATATACCAGCCCACGGCAACCACTGTCTACAGTTATTTTTAAACTGAGACAAAGCTGGGGAAAGAGATACAGGAATAAACACTACAATGAAATGATGAACCTATCTCAGAGAAATAAATAATAGGATTACCTTGTTCCAGGACGGCAGCAACAGTTACCAAAGCCAGTTGAGCCACTTGGTCCTGCATGGCAGAGGAAACACCCGGATCCTACACGGAGGCTTCAAGTTGTATGTTCTGGTAGAAGAAGAAAAAAGGACGTTCTCAGATTATGAACTATATGTGAAGAAACTGGCTGCAGTGTGAAATGTGCTGAAGGTGTTGTGTTTTCTTGCTTCTGATACAACTGGTGGAACACGTTGCTGTGTAAGATGCATAAACTGATAATTGACTTCCTCTTTCCAATGAATCAATAGCTGTTTTGCAAAGGCTAAAACAATGATCCTTTATTGTTAAATACATTGACAACTGCTGCCTGCAAGTTGAAACACAGGATTCAGCCCTGGAGTGGTCAGCTCAGGATCTGGGGGACAAGCAACTTTGCACCTTGACTTTTAGGATTATTTGTTTCACCATATAGTATACCTTCCTGATTTGGGAAATGTAACTGTTTAGACCATGCACTAAATCTATTTGGAGATCGAGTGGTGTGCTGCTAGTTACGATCATCATCTCACTATCCGGTTTTGGGATATTACTACATTCAAGAAGTGGCCCGTTATCGGGAGCTATTGGGAGATCCGAGTCCAGATTATCCGGTGGTAAACTCTTTGCCGGACTGACTGATTAGGATCAATCTCGTGGATTCATCTTGACACGGTATTTGTAATGCTTGCTGGCTAAACCGGATGAAGTTATATAATCTTTCCACACTGAGAGATTGAACTAGTTTTGTCATTTGGAGATCTATCAATGAATGATTAGAGACCTGATCGTCCCCATTCACCTGTGTATCCATTACTGGATGAATTGCACTATCGTTTTTGCTCGTAGATACTTACTTTGGAGACCATTTACAACTTGTCTGATTGATCAGAAATCATGGCTCATTCAGAGGTTCTGCGGACATAGTACTACGAGTACTTTTGATCTAGCAGACACACCTGCTTTGCAGACTTTACTAAGTATATGTTCCATTTTATTACTAGCTCGGTTGAGCAAGGGAGTCATTACCAACTTAGAGACACTTGAGGAGTTATTTAGTGGTCATTAACCATCTTTCTACCCTATCCCTATTAGACCACTTTGGAACATTGACATTATTTGTTAAATTTTTTAATGTGATCAGCTGGTCATTTTTGATTATATGTATCATTCATTTATCTATTTGTATGTTCAAGTTAAATAAATTGTTATATTTTCATCTATCCATGCTGTTTGATATTGACAGAGATATTTCCGAAATCTCACTCAGCGCTGTTTTATGAAATTTTTTTATTTTCCTGTCTTACCCGCCGCGTTAAAAATCAATTGAATAACTTTTAACGTGGCTGCCTCTCGTACACCCTATACTTTCAATAGACCTTCTACTGGAGCGCGAGAGGACCGTTTCATGAAAAAAAATGTAGCGTTAAAAATGGAATTGAATTGCGGGTAAAGTTAACCTGCTCGAAAATTATAAAAAACAGCGTTAAAATTACTGAACAGGCTCAAAAAAAACAACTCGCTGACAATTGAATACCCCCCTATATGTTTAACCATATTCTATTAGACTGTATTTATTTATTTTATTATATTAAATGCGTTTTTTTTATTTTTTTTAGTAACTTCACTATGACTTATTTTAGTCTATTTAACGACAAGATCATTTCCTAATTTGTTTGTGAAGTACAGGGAAATAATAATCTATTTTATAATGCATAGTCTAAAAAAATAGTGCCATTAGTGATATTTTGTGGCTTTAACAAAACCACAACCACATTTTTTCCATTGGCATTAGATGAAGGTAGAAGTTGCAGTGAAATTTGTAATACACAGAAGGACAATCCTTAACACAGGATAATATTTCTGTTCCTCCTTTTTTTATAGAGAATTACAATTCCCACATTAGCAGCATTAACTCAGCATTCTACAATATCCTAGTATATACAGCTTAAAACCACCACCATTTGGTGGCAGGACCGACTGAACAGCATTACAGGGCCCCAGGCAAAGCCGTGCACTTTGGCCCTACCTATACAGCCACTCATAGGAATAAACATTCAATTATTGATAAAATTAAGCTTTTATTTATTTGTACCTCCAACAAAATCAGTGTTTCAACGTTAAAAAAAAAAAGCATCCTAGCCTTCAAACTTCATTGTGCTCTATTCCATTTCTTTCATTATTTACGTTTAGTAGATAACAGGGGGAGGTAACTGAGATGGACTGTTAAAAAAATATTAGAAGAACTGTAAACTATGTGTAATGATTTTATCTTGCTTATGTGCAAATAGTACGTGTATGCTGTTATTAGTCAAGATCAAGATGTGTATTCGCAACAGCAAGACCGCATGTACAGATAACAGCTGATACTGAGGTGATTAGGCCATCTTAACGTTTTAATAATGAGGGTTTGAAGGTTCTGAATAAATTTCCTGGAATAATATACTAAAAAGTTGGCAAGCCTATGGGGCGTCTATGCTGCCCAGCGTGCCCATGGGTTAAGATGGCTCCGATTGGTGGTGTAAATATACCACTTTAGCGTTGATGAGTTGGAGTTTTGGGTTATTACTGAAATATAATGGGGCAATAACTTTTGGTGTTCTCCTAATTATCTCCATAATATAGCGCACTGAAATTTGAGCACAATGATAGATACAATAAGAAAATATTGAAAAAAAAATGTTTACAAATTTGAATTGCACAAAGCACAAATCTATAAAGCAAGATCACAAATAAATTGGACACATGCATTAAAAACATATTTTGAATCCCTCAAACACCTTTATAAGCTTGTTCTTTCTGTTTTAATCAGGCATAAAAATATATGAATTGATGAAAAGAGAGCTTGTGTCTCTTGTCCGTCCACATCAGGTGGTAACAGAGTCTTCCAGCTCACTTATAACTTACTTGTCCATTACTCTTTCATTTAGTTTATAATGTTTGTGTGTTACAGAGCTGTACTTAGTGTTAGTACTAGTTTAAGTGAAGCCATAAGCTGAGGGCAATTAAAATATCGTGTTATACTTCATCAGCACTGACCATTAGGGGTAAAATATTTTTTGCAGCCAGCCAAACACTTTGTGGGGAGTGGTTTTGCAGGAGGTGATAAATTAACTTGGCTTGGTGGGCTGGCTCTCTTGGTTCCTGGATTTCAGATACCACCTTCCCGCCCTGCATGGGTTTGGTTATGTTACGATTTAATTTCTTGTCTCAAGACAAGGCGCAGTGGGTAGGAGAGCAAGGCAGTCAGCGACTAATCGCAGGTGCTACCGTTGAATTGGCCACACGTCACTGCCTCTTTTTCAGTAACCTGACTCTTGCTCCTCTGGGGCGGAGCATACCCTGTCATATGCGGCAATGTGAGACCAGAAGGGGGCAGTCGCGATAACGCCAAGTTTAGTACCGGCCAATCGTAAAGTCTTGGGACAGCGGTATTGAGATTCACCTTACGTTGTATAGGTTTAAAGATTGGTTGTTAGCTGACTGCTTCACTTTTGTTGCCATCAGAGTTTGAAATAAAATTTCCCACTAAATAAAATATGCCCCTTTTTGCCAAAATTATATCTTGTGTCCGTGTCGTTATTTTTAGATAAGAAGGTTATCAAGTTTAGCTGAAAGGTATAAGTGAAATGATCAAAGGTATTACCATTGAGTATTTTATACATACAGTTAAATGCCCACTTCTTACATTTTCACAGACTCCTCGTTCCTTAGTGTTGTGGACTATACATGTTGCTATCATTTTGCTCTCATAATTCCATATTTTACACCACAAATTCTTTGCAGATACGGTATATTGCGCTGTCATACTGTACAGTAGCTTTCAGTTATGTATAATAGGTGTTCGGCGCAGTATTTCATGTCATAATAATGCAAACTTTACAAATTGCAGGAATGGATATATTCGCTCAGCTGAGGCAAATAAAAAGGACATGTTTTCCGTTACTCTGTTTTCTACATGACAGATGTTTTGTGGCAGGACAACCTTCTCCCTATTCTCACTTGAAGCTGTATAGTTTCTATTTTTGATATTTTCCCCTCTGTTCAACACCTTTTTCTTGACATTTTTAAATTGGGGTTTAACAATAATTCTTATAACAGTTTATGTTTGCAGACGGCTCTGTCTAAAGCCAAATACTCTTTAAGAGGAGATAGAAAAGAGTGTGAGAGAGAATTGTGACAATGAATGAATTACCTTAATGAGGACGTTGTCCCTTCAATCCTTTGCAATGTACTGATTACCTTCAGCAGTCCCAGGCTTGTGTGGTAGAGGCTGTCTGTGGTACCTGAGCTTTGTACACTGCTTGCTCTCACTTTAGCCGTTCTCTAGTGGTTCCTCTGTACAGCTTCCCCAGCTGTGTACTGTGTTTTCCGGGCTGTATGGGAGAACGTGTTAGAATATCTATTGGTGTATGCTTTCAGTTTGCAGCACAAGTAGTAGCAGTTACTACGTGGACACTGTTTTATAGTTGCTGACCTCCCTCCTACACACCCCGATCATCTATCTGACCTGCTTCGTGTCAGCAGTTATGATATTACAAAGCATAGGTCCTGATGTCATGCTGGTATTTGGATGAAGGAGGAACCATGAGATATACTCCTGCTTAGCTATCATTTGCCACTAACCACAGGCAGGGCTTCCAAGAGGAATTTGGAGCCCCTGTATATCAAATTTTTGATCCCTTCCCCCCTCACAGGTGATAAGCAAGCGTGCCGTCAGCCACCGCGCAGAGGTGGAGGCGCCAGAGGGGCGTGGTAACATGTTGGGGGCGTGGTCAACACAGGCAAGGCTGCACTTTTTTAGGCATGACATATTGAGGGAGATTCAGTTGCTGGCGATGTGACAGGGTTAACCTGAAACAAACAATATGAGAGGTGGCACTGGGAAGAGCTCTAGGTGTCAAACTGACACCCTGTCCCAGATCTGGGTTAAGGCTCTGGGGAGCACATTAGACAGGGGGCCTCTATGATGTAACATGGTTATCATTTTAGACAAATACACAGACAATACTGTGTGCACTAAAGTTAGGTGCACACAGCTCTGCCTTCACGAGCAGTACACAGTGAAGCGGGACATACCTCCCAACTGTCCTTGTAGTCAGACTAAATCCTGACTAAGTGAGACAGTCACTCAAATTCAGGACTGTCCCACCAGATTCAGGACAGTTGGCAGACTGTCCGGCTCTCTCCTACCTGTTCTTGTCACTTTCACAACTTGTGGCTGCTGGTTTCTTTAGCTCAGTTCCTGCTTGTCTTGATCCTGGAATGTTGGATGCCCTATTTGGAAAAAAAAATGGGTACATGAGATTTAGAAAACTCCAACCAGTCCTGGTGTTAAATCAGTAGCACCCACGTTTTAAGCATCCCTCCATCCCCAACATTAAAATAATAATATTCACATTTGCTAAACAGATCTATTGACCCCCAACCAGCCCTGACATTAAAATAATAGTATTCCCATTTAATATATAAACCTATTTATCTCCATTCAAACAGCCCCAGCAATAAATTAAATAGCATTTACCCGTAACAAATATTCCCAAAACCATCCCCGGCATTAAATAATTCATATTCAAATTTAATAAATAGCCCTCCTTCCCAAAATCAGCCCCATTTTCAATTAAAAGCCCCAAACCACCCCAGCATTAAAGGTCCGTCACCTCACCTTAAATTAATAAGCCCCATTATTAAATTATATATCCCCACCAATAAATTAAATTACCCCACCATCACCCCACAAATAAAATTGCACCCATTAAATAATTAGCCACCACCTGCACTCCACCATTAAATAGCCTACCTCCTACACTATATTAAGACCCACCCATCCCTCACATATTGAATTAATATACTGCCCCCCCTCACACACACTATATTAACATAACAAACAGGGGGAAATTCAATTTGGCCGCGTTCAACGCGGCGTTAATTCTATTACCGTTAATATGGCAATTTTAATCCTGATTTCTGCTCGCGGCTCCCTGAGCTGCGTGCAAAAATCAGAGTTAAAGATTACCATATTAACAATAATAGTGCGCACTATTACTGTAATATCGGTAATAGCGCGCAGGCCGCGGCACTTTTGGCAGTAACACGGCCAATTGAATTTCCCCCCATACACACATACGCTATATTAATATGCTGCCCCCACACACATATACTATATTAACATACTGCCCCCACACACACTATATTAACATAATACACACTATATTACCATTATGCACACACACTATGTTAACATAATACACTCTATACTAACATTTCCTCCCCCCTTACCTTGTTGAATCCACAGCAATGCACACATGGGACGGCGCCTGTCACGTGGTGCACGTCCCATGTGACTCACTGACAGGGCACACATAGGAGAGGGAGGATGGATCTCAAGGCTCCGCGGTCATTATGTTAGGTAGCTGGTCCCCCCCCCCCACTCTGGGGCACTCCAGAAGCCCCCCCAGGCAGGCCCGGGTACATTGTACCCCCCTTTCTCGGCGGCCATGATCACGGGTATTTATATTGGAAATAAAAGTCTGTTGCAAAATGTTTCTGACCCACAGGTACTGATGGGTTATAGTTGAATACATCTCAATCTGTTAAAAGTCTTGAAGGGGGTTTATACCTTCCTACTATATATTTTTTTTAAACCACTCTCCGTCCATGTTCCCACGGTAGCACTTTAGTGGCCGACAATCATTGTCGTCATGAGTTGCATTTTAGTTTTAAGTTAAAGATCATACCGGAACATTGCCTACCTGGGTCTTGGCCTTTATGGATATCGTGGGTGCTCCTTGATTGCTCCCATCGACAGTGCATTCTGATAGATGTATTTCAGGACAGGAAAAAAAAAAAAAGCAGTGCTTCCCAACCCCAGTCCATAGGAAGCCCTAACAGTGCAGGTTTTTCAGGTCACAAAAGAAATAATTAGAACAACCTGTGGAGCTGTTACAAAGTGTAAGTCAGTAATGATTACACCTGTGCTCCAGCAGATAGATATGGAAAACCTGCACTGCTAGGGAGCCCTGAGGACTGGGTTTGGGAAACACTGATCTAGAGTCACAGAAAACATTGGGCCTACTTCCCAACAGTACCGAATCATAGACCTCGCAAGGGGCAGGCTTATACTGAAATGGAGGGGGGAGGGGGGGGGAGAGTTCATCCCAAAGTGTTTTTTTTGGGTGTATCAGGGTGGGCCTTAATTTGTCCCAATTATACTTATTTGACTGTTGGGAGGTATACATTGAGAATATTTAAGTATGGCAAGATTTCTTCAAAGGCCACATGGTCCCAGGCCTAGAGCGGCAGAGTGTTTGTTGCAAGAGGTCGCTTTTTGTTTAACCATGTTACTACACGTTCTTATGAATGGGTGACCTCACTCTATAAACTACATAAAATGTTTGGGCAATCTGTCACACTTCAGCAGAGATGTTTGACAACATGAGGAATAATCGCAAAGATAGCAGTAAGTGTTTATTTGCTGCAAACTTAAAAATTTTGTCTCATTTTGGAACTTGTCACTTGTCATTACAACACAATATCATTTCCCTGACCAAAAAAACCCACACATGTAACGTTTCATTATGATGTGCTAAAAAAAACATTTTTATTAATACATTGTTTAATGTCCCACCATTTTCGAGCATATCCTTCAAATTGTTACTTTTGTTATTTATTGTAATTCTGGTTGTTTGGGAGGGTCTAAAAACATCAGGGTTGATGAATTGGCCGCAAAATGGGAGTAAATTATTCTTTAAAAAACCAAAAAAATGAACATTTTTTTTTTTTTTTTTTTAAACATTTTCATGAACTCATCTATACACACTACTGGTAATCTGGTCTGCAGTGCTGTAATTTGGGTTCTATATCATTAGTTTTCTGAAGAGCACACAGGCTCTTCTACAGATTGTACCAATGTAGATTGTTGGACTTACCTCTCTAGATATAAATAAAGATTCTCTCTCTTAAGTGTACTGGATTATTCAAGTGTAGTACTTTTATGTATATCGTAAGTATCTTTTAGCAAGTGAAACTGTTTAATATGATTTAGTTATCAGATACAAGAGAGCTTTTTTCCCAGACCATTTATTCCTAATAATGAACTTTCCCCAGATGGAGCTTTGCGAGAATATAGCACCATTGTGTCTATTGTGCCCTACAGCTCTTCGTGTGGTTGATACAGTGGCGGATCCAGGGGCGATCGACACTTGCTGCCGACGGCTGCACAGTATGTGCAGATCTGTCCAGCCGTGACAGATTGCTCTGACAATCAGAGCAGCCGGGCAGCACACTGTTCCCGTCGGCAGCCTAAGACGTTAGAAAGGGGCGTGGCCTAAATCCATGTGACTCAGTGAATTTACCCTTCTTGAATTTTTTTTATTTAGATGAAAAGATAAAGAATTCAGTTCTTATGTCAGGAAACTATATGAATAGAATAGAGGAACTTGAAACTGTATGTAGCCGCCCAAGAAGTCCAATCACAAGGGTGTACTTGGTATAGTCTCTGGGACAAAAGACCATGAGTCCTGGAATCCCTACTTCCTACAGTATAAGAAGGAGACATCTAGATTTATTCATTGTGTCCCTTCAGTAATAACTGTATAAATTTATTTTTATAGCTGATACTGTGGCTGTTGGGTTGTCATATAGTGCTTAGATTCCTCTAAACAAAAGCACCCATGCTCCCCATGCTCACAAGGGTGCACTGCATGAAAGGCCAGGGTACTCTAGTGAATGCCTTATTGGCATCTAAAGCGACCACTAGAGCAGGGACAGCAGTGCGCTTTGCAACATGAATCAGGTTAATTATTCATATGGTGTTGTCAGAGGACTGTGTAACAGGAAGAAAGCTTACCTGATCAGAATGCACTAATGAGGGCAACACCACCACACCTAATTTATTAGATAGGATTGTTGCAAACAGTTTCAAGTCCACGTTAAGAAGGGAGAGGAGTCTGGAATTGCTCGCTTCCATGGCATCCTGATCTGGTTTGTGATAACCACTATCCCTGCTCCAGTGGTGGCCCTGTCAAATTTTTCTCCTGCTAATATCGAATTGAACAGTCCCGCGAGCTTCGGAACCACAGATCCAGTGAACCTCTTGTAGTACAATGCAATAAAACCAACAGGACCCGGGGCTGATTGATATCTTAAAGCTTTAATGCATCAGAGATTTCCTCAGGTTATATCGGCGTTGAGTGTGGCCACTTGTTCTCTTGTAAGTTAAGTGAGGTGGCATGTTTGAATGTAGGCTTTTATACCATTTGCAAGTAAATTTGGAACATCTATGGTCGGCTGTAAATTGTATAGTGTGTCATAATAGTCCCGAAATCGTTGCTCTATTATTTTGGGGTCATAGAGAGGCGAATCAGTTAAGGATTTTAACATCATTTTTTCTCTTTCGTGTGCGACGGGCTCTAAGATCCGGGCCAGTATGGAATCTGCTTTGTCCCCTTTTTCATAGTATTGTTGGTGGACCCAAAGCAGTGTTTTAGCTACTTGCGTTGATAATATTTGATTCAATTGTCCTTTTAGGGAAAGGATCTTAATATATAGGCGTTTTTTTGGGATGGGTTTGCCGAATAGTTGCTGCTTATATTTGGTTTTCTAGGTCTTTGATACTTTCTGCCTGTGACAGGATGGACCGCCTATGCCACCCTGTCTGCTGTTGCTGGGAACCGGCTGGGCTTACTTTGCCACCGTTCCCTTTTGTTATCTCAAATGCACCCTCTTGCCGCAGTAGGAGGGGCTTACAAATGCTGTCACCACTGGACTCCTTACCGACATCCAGAACCGGGTTTCTTCTGGGTAACCGACGCTGCTAACCACTTGCTGGTCTACCTGGGCTGGTACTCCTGACCTCTTCCGATTGATCAGGGTTGCTGTGGATGGATCTTCCCTGGCCTATCACACTGGCCAGAGCTGCTGGGTTGCGGGCAGAGCGGTGGTACCGAAAAAGCTGGGTCCAAACCTCAGTAACTGCCGGGAACGGATTCGATTTTGGGTCTAATCTGTAGGTCATAGGGCTAGAGAAGTTTTCCAAGCAGGTCTTTGAAGCAAGTGATGTTTATTTGCTCACACTGGTTGGAGGTTCCAGGAGCAGGTCAGATGAAGCAATAAGAACAATTTTCAATACAAGACAGGGCTTTTTATACCGATTTGAACACAGCCTCACAGGCTATTTTTAGAATCAGGATGCAATTTGCTTACCCAAACATGGATTTACATGCAATGCAAAGCTAACAATATTTACACTTCTCTGTTAACGTAACGCCAGACAGCGGCCCACTGCTAGGTATACAGGCTAAATAGGTTTTTTGTCACTTTACATAAAGACTTACTTATCATTTCCTGCTATTAGCATCAGACTTCCTCTAGCAATGTTACAAACCCAAACAATGACACTTGCATACAAAACAAATCCCAATGTAACACGATAAGTGCATTTCAAATTATACATTGGTGCCTGCACCTCGGATTGAAATACATTTCTACAATAACATTTTTCTACATGATCAAGTCACAAGTAAGTTATTTATCAGTGATCCACTGACACTGCCCTCTTCTGTGCCACAGACATTTTCACATTTTCATTGGGATTCCTTTTAAGGTGGATTTGTGGCCTTCCCACAGGATATACTGTGAAATCTCTGGTAGCATTTTGTGCTGTATAATCTTATATAGCCTGCGGTATCTCAAAAATATGCTCTACTTTAAGAAAAAGTGATTCATTAAGCCTACATCTAGGTTGCTCTTGGGATGGTGGGATATATGTAAAGTTAACTATAAGGCATAATGGTCAGACCAGGAAACGGTAAGGACCTTGACCTCCCCTAGTCTCTGTGTAATCAATTGATCTACAGAAAAATAGTCAATTCTCAAGTATAATGGACCGGGTAGTTTGTGTAAGCTCTGGTAGTATAAACATAAATATAAATACAAACATATCACTGCCGCTGTGAACACTGACGTGAAATGAAACTCCCGGCATTGACACCAATCGGTATGTAGCATAAGGATGTGGAGGATGTCCACTGTCATTTTTATTGTACGTCATTATTTTCTTTTTGTAGGCATTCTTTAAATTGCTCTTTTTTTTGTAGGTTTAACCTATGTCTGTATTGCCAACATCGTTGAATGGTACTCAACCTGTTAAGCTAACAGTGCCGTTAATGAACTCTACAGAGGGAAGACATTGTTGTCATCATCCTCAGCCTTATCCTTACTCTCATCAGTGTGTGCATCATCCTCACACAATATTAATTCATCCCCGCTGGAATCCACCATTACAGAAGTCTCTGTATTTTGATGTAGTTGCTGGGAAAGACCTTCCACGTGGAATTTGAAGTTCATTTTCATGAACATCATCTTTTCCACATTTTTAGGAAATAGCCTCCTACATTGATCACTGACAAGGTTCCTGGCTGTGCTGAAAACTCTTTCCAATTACACACTGGAGGGTGGGCAGCTTAGGTATTGCAAAATGAGTTTGTACATGGGTCTCCAAATTGCATTTTTTCCCTCCCAGTATGTAAAAGGACTGTCTGACGTGTCTATTTCTATGCTGTTAAAATAATCCTCCACCATCCTTTGGATGTTAATGGTAGGATCAGGTGGAGTTGTGGCAGAGGTGTCACGGTTTTTAGACCAGACCAGATGTCAAAATGTTGTGCTGAGTCATCTACATCATCCCTGAGTCTCTTGGGAAAGCGAAGTATTTTTCTAGCAGCAGCTGCCTGAGAAACTGAAGGAGAAGATGCCGTTGTGCCACGTAGCACTTGCTCACCAGGATCTCCTTGCATCGCTTGAGATCTAGATCAGTTGGAAGCAAAGAAAAGACATAGATCTTAAACATAGGATCAAGCACAGTCACCAAAAAGTGAATCGATTTCAAGATTTTGATAACTCTGGGATCCTGGCGAAGCAAATAAAGTACTTGATCTACAAGTCTGACATACTTAGCGTAATTGCTTTGTTTCATCTCTTCCTTCAGTTACTTAAGCTGCTTTTCCAAAAGTCTAATTAAGGCAATAACTTGGCTCAAGTTAGCAGTGTTTGAACTCACTTCAGAGGTAAATACTTCTAATTGTTTGAGCACCTTGCACAACACGGAAAGTATTCTCCACTGCGCCGGACTAAAATACATTCCCAATCCTTTCCCAATGTCATGGCTTGTGGAGTAATTGTGGATGGCTTTTTACTGTTCCTCCATCCTCAGAAGAATATATAGGGTGGAATTCCACTTTGTTACCACCTCTTTCTTCAGTTGGTGGCAGGGCAAATTAAATTGTTCTTGTAGCTGCTGGAATCTCTAACAGCTGTTGCAGAATGCCGAAAATGTCCCGAAATTTTATTGGCCAGAGACAGAATCTCCTGCACGTCCCTGTCATTTTTTAAAAAGCCCAAGTTGATTGTATGAGCAAAACAAGGAATTTGATGGAATTCACCCAGCTGTAATGCTCTCACAGTATTGGTGGCTTTATCAGAAGTTACATATCCTTGGTATGCCTCTTACTGAAGCCGGGGATACACAGAGTAGTCTGCCTCGGAAAAATCTGACGTAGTTGGGTACATGCTGCTGCTGTTCCTTATTGTGAAGGCAATTCACCAACCCAGTGGGCTGTCACAGTCATATAATCTTTAGTTTACCCAGTTCCGCTTGTCCCCATATCTGTGGTTAAGTGTACAGTGGATAAAATGGCATTTTGTATCCCAATAATTACATTTTTACGAACCTTCTGGTAGAGGTGAGACATAGCTTTTCTAGTAAAATGGTGTCATAATGGAATTTGGTAACGGGGACACAAGACCTCAAGTAACTGTCTAAAACCAGCTGCATTAAAAGTGGATATTGGACGCAGATCTAATACTAGCATAGTCACCATGGCGTCTGTGATCCGCATTGCGACTGGGTGACAGCTTTCATATTTGCTTCCTCTTGCAAAAGATTGTATAACAGTCAATTGTTGTAAACTACTAGTAGTCTTCTTTTTGGTCTGCTTCTGGGATGAAGATCCACCCCAGCAGCAGCAGCATTGGCACTAACACTAAAGAATTCTTCTGAGGAATCCTGGATAGTGGAGGAATCATCTAGCCTTAGCAACTTGGATGCAGAACTAACTCTGATTGCTAGTGAGGATATTGATGAGAACGGTGTTGGGGGTGTAGAGTGCAGGTGCTGGGATCTAGGCGAGAGAAGGGAGGTAGCTGATGCTGGACTGCTTGTTGTTATTTCTTTTAGCATAAGTTTCAAATTTTCCCAAAAGCTTCCCATGAACTCTCTTCAAATGGCATAACATGGCTGAGTTCGCTACCTCTACTGACTGTGGCTTTACAAACGCTACAAATGTCTAGACAACTGTTGTCAGGATTTGGGTAAAAAAATAATTCCCCACATAAGAGGTGGATTTTTGGTCTTAAGAAGAAGGCCATTGTCATGCCTGGGCCTATCACTGGCAAGAACTGCTGCAGTCTTTGTTTGAAAGTGTATGAAAATAATATTGTGACCTGTGAGGTGGTCAAAATTGACTGCAAATGATTTTAAATTAGTGTTGGTGAGGTTAATAATAATGTAGGATCAAAAAAAAAAAAAAAGAGCAAAATTATGTGATTTTAACAATTTGTCTAAAAAAAATACAGATCCAAAACACGAGGGTGGTTTTGCCAAAACAAAGACACGAAGCTAACCCAGATCTTAAACCAAAACCACTTCACCGGGGTTAGTTAGCATCTCTAGTCTCTGGCAATCATCAAGCCACTGCCATTTTTCATTGCTAGATTCCTTTGACACTAATTTGTAGCCAAGTACCTGTTGTCCTGCCATTTTGGATACATATTTCACATGCATCTATGGGTCAATACATTAAGCTTTTATAAAATAATGCAGAGGAAAAGTTTTTGCAAAATTGTTGGTCATATTGTATTGGGGTCAGCACCTGTACGACGGAATCTGAGACGGCACCACTACCAAAAGGACCACTTTTTACAACTTTTAGATGGATTTTATTCAACTTCCACCAACCAAAGGATATAAATACTGTTTGGTTATAGTTAACCGTATTAGTTGGTGTGTAGAAGCTTACCTGGAAAAGTGCTTAACAGACTATTGCTAAAATATTTTATACTCTACTAAGGGCATTCCAGTCCCTAGCTAGTGACCAAGGACCCGAGTTTGTGTGAAAAATCTTGAAGGAACTAGGAAACATTAAATTGCAACGCCTGTGTCATCTTTATTCCCCAGGCATCCTTTTGTTTATGGAAATGAGGAAACAAACCCCTGGTCAATGGAGATTCCAATGGTGTTGATGACCACTTAGCCATGGTATGGTCATAATGGGTCAATCAAGGGCTTTCTCACTTTGGATCTAAAGGGGGTAACTGCAACATGTGTCAAGTAAACTAGTGCATTATAGTCAGCAATCTGCCCACTCTTAGTTTAGGAACAAGTTAAAGCTAGTTAAGTACCAGCTAGTACACACCACTTTCTCTTCTATATCCATACACAATGGCCGAATGACCCGTTGGAGCCTCGGGCCTGGGTACTTGTACCTGCCTCCCTCAGTCTCTGCACATTTGTCACTATATAGATGCTTTGTTGCTATAGACTCACCATCTTAGATGCAAAGAATCAATTCTACAAGCTTCCTACTTTCCTATTTTGCTCAAAAGGGACTCAAGGCCTCTATGGAAAAATTTAAACTCTGTTAACCTGAAGTTCACTATCTGGACACAGTTCAGTAGGGGAATGTTCCAACACTGCAAACAAAGCCATGTTCAAGACCTTCCACTGTCCTACAGATGAGAACATTTTTGGATATGGCTGGCTATTGCTGCCATAGTATTCGGGGTTATGCTTCAGTTATCCAACCCCTTCTGGGTCTCACTCAAAAGGACAGCGCTCATGGGATGAAAAAAAAATAAATAACAAAATATCAGATAGGTACTTTCTTGTCCTGGCTCTTCCAGTCTACTTTAAACCTTTCACTCTATAAGATAATGAAAAAGTGGCTTTTGTTTAGGGATACTTATACAGTTGCAATTACATATTTCAGTGAACCCCTTTATTCAGTAGCCTCTGGGTTCCCACCTTGTTTTAGGGCTGGTGATGCAATTAGTGGTGGAATCCTCAGAACCTCTCGTCTGCATCACCACTCAATGTAGCTATTCCACACACTGCTCGTATGCTAAAAACAAAGACATAGCACATGTTCTATGCCAGACTGACCAAACATGAATTTCTTTGGTCTTCTGGAAACATCACTCTCACTCTTCTCTAACTAATGAGGGAGAGCCACGATTGCATGCAAACAACGGTATATGTCATGCATAGATTTACAAGACACCTTTACACAGCACCGATCTCGTATCCTATATAGGGGAGTCTTGTCTAAGAAGTGACAAAGGGACACTAGTTACAGGATATGCTTTCCGAAAGTGGTCATTAACCCTCTGTATACTCAGCCCAAGTTGCTGAGTTAGTGGCCCTCGTAAAAACACGCGCACTTGTTATGGAAAACTCTGTAAACCTTCACACCGATTCTCAGTATGCACGGGGTGTAGTACATGATTATGGACAACTATGGAAACAACGTGGGTACCTCACTTCAGATGGGCTACAAATAAAAACTGGCACTTACAATTGTATGTTAAAGTCTGATAATTTGTGGCACTCACACAGTGGACAGTTAATGGCACCTATGGTCAGAGCTGAATTAAGGCTCTGGGGGTCCTGGGGTACTTAAGACAGGTGCTGCCATTAGTTTAATATGGCTTTCATTTTAGACAAATACACGGGCAATGCGAGGCGCACGCAGCTCTCCATTTACAAGCAGAGCAGTGAAGGACATACCTGCCAACTGTCCTTGCAGCTAGGCCAAATGGTGACTAAGCTGGCACCTCTTGAGCCAGTAGTACCTGGTTTGGGCAGTGCCCCCAATGCACACTAAGAACATAAAACTATGTTAAGATTGTTTCTCAACATGTATTCCCTAAACTCTGGCACAGAGCATTATTTGAGGTTACGGTTCCATTGAGACCCCATACTCACTGGCATCAAAATAGACCTACATGCTATTAGATGTATGTATTTTATCTAGTAAAAGTACATTAAAGGGTTTGGGCATGGAACACATCTGCAATTGTGGTCATGAGCACTTATGGCGAAGCACCATTTTTTTTTGTCACATTTACTTCTGTTCACCACAAGTAAATACATTGGGGCAGAAAACTCTCCATAAACACCATCAACAATCATAAGTACTTATTAGAAATATCAGTGGATAGTCTGCAGGGTTACAATGTGTTACTAGCAATGTACGTGAATCACAATCATTACATAATCTAAGTTGATCATTAGCAGTAACCTGTGTCATCTGCCACCTAATAGACCTTTCAGAGTGTGTATAGATCTGTTCTCAGTTTGTTTTTAACAATAAAGACGAAAGACATTGTTGGAATACTCTAGCAAAATACTTTATTTTTTTATTTATTTTTTAATGGCAGAACATAAGTGGATTTTCTCTCTTCAGTAAGCCATGATATCTGTGGTACAAGAATAAACTATTGTTTTAACACATTTCAAAAGACTTAATAAAAAAACAAACAAAACAAAACAGGCCAATGTTCAGAAAATCCTCTCCATTTACAAGCGAGGGGAGAGAAGAAAAAAAAAAAAAAAAAAAGTTACATACATCCCCCCCCCACTACACACAGAAAAATATTTATAAAGAATTACAGTTTTTTTTAAAATCTATTAAAGTAAAAAATATACAGACAGGATCTAATTTTTTAATATCTTTATATAAAACTGTAAACATTTATTTACAGAGGAAGTGTATTCAGAGAATATACACAGAGTGCGCATCTAGTCACTATAAGCAGTTAATACTTGCTTACCAATGGGGGGCATTTAATATTGACAGACGCCACCAACACTGGTAAAGTTTTAATGCTCCACAGTGATCACTATTCCCTACCCCTGTCTGCTTTGCCACTAACCCTTCCCTATATAAATGTCTTTTATTGCTAAGTGCATTGACGCACAATCAGGAAATAAAAACGTACTGAAATGAATGGATCTACTGGCAGCAAAACTTATAGAAAAACATCAAAGTCAGACACACAACACAAGAAAGATTTCTATGCTTATTTTCAAGAAAACACTTTTCATTTTGGAAGAAATCTTTATTCTGAAACGCTGCCCGTTATTTGTTACACCTACAGGTGCCACCTTACTCAACATGACCTCAGTGCATGAAAATGGCAGTAGGAAATCCTTTCCACCGCGGCAACTTTACAGGCCAGATTTATTAAAATCATTCCTTGGAAGCCCACAGCAGTGCAGGATTTCATGATATTCTTATTTGAGCAAACGCTAAACAAATGGAAAATTAACTTTACAGTCAAATTAACTCTTGCTGCTCTCAGTTACCCAAATGGAAATACTAAAACAATTTAGAGACAAAAAAAAGCGCAGGGGATTATTCCACTTATTAACATGATGCTTGTACGAAGGGGAGTTGTGCATTACACCCAAGTTTCACATCACATGATTTTTGGATTCACACCCTATAAGGAAACCTCCAGTTTTGACCAAAAAGCCTTCTCCCACTAACCGGGGTGTTGATTAAAATGGATTAGTCAAGCTGGGACAGCCAATCAGCTTCAACATGTTGATATGTGGGAATGAGACTGCAGTGGTTCTGTTACCTGGAGAGCATATAGTTTAAAAAAAGAATGTGCCTGGAGTTCTCCATTAGAACATAGTTTTATGGATACGTCTTGTGATGGGATAAAGACAAAAAACAAAAACTGACTCAGATGGAATAAATTCAGTGGCACCGAATTCTGGTTTATAAGTAGTGACACTATGAAACATTCAAAAAGGTGGGGAAAACCCCACCACCATACTGCTTTGTCAAGGTATATCTGCATATAGTATAAATCAGACCCCCACCCCCTAGAAAAGCCATGAACGTTTACACTGATCAAATCACTAAAAGGAAGTAAGACCCACAAGCTAAGTAAAAACCCTGTCATGTTTTCACACAAAACCTTCATTTGCAGGAAATACAGTATTTGTAGACCTAACCGCATAAGACCACCACAGTCGAGCTGGACTTTATAGCAATTTTAGACAAGAGTTCTTTTAAAGTGTACCCGTAACCCACACCGAGTGGAGGCAGACGCTCTGTAGTCTGAACCGGGAGGGCTGAGATCGCAGACAATACATTTACCTGGAACAGCTTACGGTGAATGGATAAAGCTGCATTCTTATGGATCATGGTTAAGACTACAAAATGACTGACTCCAATTGTCATGATCACAGGCAAATACCGTTTTGCAAGGATTAGCTTTTCAAGCATGTGCACTAGGGGTGTAATATAAGGTATAAACCTTGAGCCATCTTTGTACACATTCATTTTTAAGGCTTTTTATTGCTGGATTTACTTGAAGTCCGATGGAGTTTCTATAATGAACGTGAATGTTCAGCTTACACATTCTGCTGAGCAGTACCAGACAAGTTACACAGAGGGTCATCTATGCCTAACTGAAGGCATATTAATACAAATAATACTTTGTATGGTAACTTTACATATATTGGAGTATTGACTTTGTTTTTTGAACAAGTGTGGAAGCTGGATGAAGCTATTCCTAAGTATGTTAAAGTTGCATTAGCAGCAAGGAAACATTTTTTTGGAGGCTGCTCGGTGCAGCTGTGTTTTCTCCAGAGCTTCTCAAAGCCCTGTCAGAAATCAGGGGAGTGGAAAGACCAATCACAAGCCACCACCAAAAGAATGCAGCTCATAATTGATCCTAATGCTCACACACCACCTCAGTAATGTTTTTCAGATACTTAATAAAAAAATAGCAGCCCCCTGGGGCTCCAGATAGGGCCACCAGAGGGAAATGTGTCCTCAATAGAAGGAAAAATATTTAACGAAAGGGGGAAATAAACCTTTTATCACAGAAACATGTTGCTATACAGCATCGGTTTATCAAGCTTTTGTAAGCCTTTAGAATGATCACATGCTATTTAGATAAGCTTGACCTGAATTTAACAGGATATCTTAAGTTTAGTTTTTTTTTTCTGCCAATCAATAAGCACCAAGATCTATGTAGAAGTGGCCCTATGCAGCATGTCTCCTCACAATAAGCAGTGGGACTTTCCAGATCACTTGACTTTGGAATTACAAAATGAGTAGCGTTTGTGGCACCTGTTCAGTAGCGATAAAACAGCCCGAGAACTCCCTTAGGCAGCTGCAACATGAATATTGCCTCTCCATATCATAAGCTGCCCACGCATGGAAACCTGGTGAGGCCGGTAGCTTTCTATTGGCCATTCACCTCACACCTGCCAGTAGAGGTTATCTTCCAACTCAATCTTTGTCTACCTGATCACATCGATACAAATGGATTATGCTTGGGTCATAATCATACATTACTGTCATTTTGGGGGCCCCCAAATGTTATATCATCAGTCCAATATGGTCCAAAAATTTGCAAATCAGCTGATCAGACCTGAGCATGTGTAGCCAGCGTCACACTCCCTGCATGTCGAGAATATACTCATCATACACACAACTGAGGCAGCCATCTGCAGGCTGGACTAACCTTCAGTCTGTTCATTAACAAAGAACTAGTGGCACCGCTGAGGTACGAGATTGTGCCTCATGCCTCCGTGATGTCATAGTTTCTGTTTAATTGACAGGCTGCATTCCAATGAATAGTTTAGTCCACAAATTAGTGGCCTTTGGTGTGTAGACAACCACTGTACTTTAAAACTAGGAGACTATGGGGCGGATGCAATTAGCCATGAGATTCCGTAGTATGTGCATTTCCTGCAATTACAGTAATGAAAAGTTTGCTGTTTTTGTTCACACCGCATAAAGTGAAGGTCACCACCGAAGCATCATGCTGTAGTGTACGGCTGCGGTTCCTATGACTGAACTAGCTACACTTATCAATACTGATAATGAAAGCCCCCTTATTGAGTCTAAACTCAGTCATGATGCCCTTACTGTTCTACTTATAAAGGATGCAGTACGCAGCGAGTTCAATCCACAGACGTCACAAGTCCAGTGGTCAATATCAATTCTTTACAATTCTTAATATGGCATTTCAGAGAGCCCAGACAACCCCTGGTACAAGCCAACATTCCAATGAAAGTACTTATACAGTTGCTAGCAAAGGCACAATGGTGATTAACCCTGGACTTGCTGGAATGTAAGCAAAGCACAGATCAAAAAAGAAAAACCCCAAAAATCTAAAGGAAGATACATCTACTACAGAGCATCTTTACTTGTTTCCTAGTTCTGTGTCTGTATCCACACAGAGTTGTAGACAATATTTCCGACACCCATTTCTCAAACAATGAAAAGGTGCAACAGAAAAACAAACTGGTATCAAATCTGCTTATAATTTTTTAAGTCCCATGGTGAGGGAGAGACGTGAAACGTGTAATCAAAAGGTGGATTTCCTTCAATACACATAAGTCAAATAATTAGGGTCAAAAGTGCCAAAGTGAGGGGTAATCTGCCACCCTTACATTGAAGGTGTGAAAAAGCCAACATAAAGTGTGCTACAATTATTCATAGACCGCTCTTCTGTTTGTATACTTTGAACTTTAAAACAAGAATAGAAAAAAAATCTTTCCCAAATTCATCTACAAAGAGTGGTGGGCCAGCACCTGTGTTACATTCAAATTCACACCGTATGCAACATAGTGTGCAAGTACATTAAACAGATCATGTATCTGGTGGAACAGGTTACACCGGATGTGTCCATTTCAAGTGATATACACACAATACCAGGAAATTCAGCCTTTGCATAGTTGTCTTCAACTCATTATCATGGATATAAAGGTGTATAAAAGGAAACTAAAAAAGTCTAGTTTACCCCCCCCCCAGCCATGGATAATTGGCTCGGTTAAATACTACATCTTGATAGCAATAGGATAAATTCATCACAGTCTATCCAACCGAACAGTGACCATATGAAATAAAAAAATAAAAAAATCATACATAGAAATAAAACATTACCCTCCACTAATGTATAAAGGTTAGTGACCGACAGAAAATTAGGTAAAGACATGGGGCTAGATTTACTAAGCTGCGGGTTTGAAAAAGTGGGGATGTCGTCTATAGCAACCAATCAGATTCTAGCTGTCATTTTGTAGAAAGTACTAAATAAATGAAAGCTAGAATCTGATTGGTTGCTATAGGCAACATCCCCACTTTTTCAAACCCGCAGCTTAGTAAATCTAGCTCATGATCTCTCTTAAAGACATTCAATGCCGTTGTTACACATAAGAGAATATTACTAGGTGGACCATCCAAACACAAGAGCTTGCACTGGCAGTAGCAGTACTTTAGTTTCTGCAGTCTGTCCTCTCTTGCTTAAAAAGATTACTGACAGAGAGTAGCTTCTAGCAAAGGAGAAGTAGAAACAGATATTAAGAAAATAAGAACACAGAACATGTTTTTAAACTGGGATTAAAATACAAAAAGGTAAGAGGGCTAGTTCAGTACTCTTTCCTTACAATTTTTTCAATTGTTATTTTGGCAAAGATAAAAAAAATAGAAGTTGGAAAAGGCTAAAGTGAAAAAAACTTTAGGACATCCAGATGTTTGTGAACCACATCTCCCATGATGCTCAGCCACCTGCAACAGCTGGAATGCCTGGTTTGCAGAGCTCTCTCGTGCTGACTTCACAGTGGGCAGAGTAGAACAAGTTATGGGATAGGGGGAATAAATTGGCACCAAGCAGGGGTATGTACAGTGATGAAGGTTAAAGAGACAGCTTACAAATACAGGACAAATCAGAATGGTAGCATTTCATTGGTTCTCTGCTACTGAGGACCCATCACTCCCCACAGTGATTAGAAAAAAAAATAAGGCATTTGCAGAGCTAGGAAGAGGGGCCCTGCCATCAACAACGACAGAGATAGGCAGTGGTGAGCAGAAAGACCGAAACATGCGCCAGGCATTAGCGATCTACGGGGGTAGGGAAGGAAGCAGCAGGCCGTTTTTTTTTTTTCCAGCCTCAGTGATAATAGTATCTCAATGGCACAGGTTTTTGGTCCAAATGTCATTTACATTTTAGTTTCTTATATTTTTATTACAAAAAAAAACTGTACTAAAATGTTCATAAAACCATTATAAAAAACCCCAAAAACCCAAGCTTGGTATCAATGGTTTCCCAACAGCTCATCCAAGTCATTCATCCACTCTTCCGAAGTCCTGTTTTTGAGTAAGGAGTCCAACAAATCTGCATCCCCTGCCAAGTTCTGCAACCCGCTATTGCCAGACTGTCCGCCATACACAAAGGGCAGGTCTTGACTTGTCGACCTCACCTGATAGTTTTGATTACAATGAAGTCCAGCTCGGTTAGCCATTTGCTGACCTGGGTTCTGGCTGAATGCTGTCAAGTCTGGCACTGCTTGGTTCATTACTGGTAGGACCTGCTGGTTAGGTGCTGGCTGCTGACTGGCAGGATTTGTCCTTTGTTGGGAGGCCAAATTTGGCATCATCTGACCAGGGACAGAGTTGTTTAGTGAAGTCATAGATCGACCAGCTCCAAGACCAACTTGTGGCATGCCCTGGGCAAATTGTGGAGTGGACATTTTGTGGTGATTCTGCTGGAGATGAAAACCAGCATTGGCAGTACTGAATGGACCCAAGCCATTATTTCCTTGGGCCTGACTGTTAATGTTTTGCATGCCTTGATGCTGCCATGCTGGATTTTGTGATGCCATGGCAGCAGGCATTCTTGTCATTTGGGCCTTAGTCAGAGCAGGGTTTATCCCTCCTTTGTTGTGCTGTGCTGCCAAGGCAGGATTTGCCATGGGATTTGGTCCATAACCAGCAGGGAGAGCGTTCCCTTGACTCAGGTTTGGCTGCCTCTGTATCTGAGGCTGTCCATTGGGTATGCTACCCTGTGCTGCGTGATTCGGAACCATCTGTGGGAGACCTGGTGCCATGTTGTACATTCCTCCACGCTGCACGGTCTGCATACTGGGGTATTGGGAAACAGCACGTTCTTGAGACGTTGAAACAGACGACAAGGCTGGCACAGACGTATGTCCCCCTCCCATCTGAAGCAATGCCTGCGATTGTGAAAACATGCGTGGACTTCCTGAAGTCGGGTGGTTCATATTGTTTACCCCACTCATAACTGAAGATGACCCTGAAAGACAAGAAACATTATAGTATGAGTTCTGCTATTTAGAGCCAACCCTACTGCAGGTTCCTCGTTTGAAATACACTGAACTTCTATATCTATAATGGGGACACATATTCAAGTTATTTTATAACCAAGATTTGTTTAACTAAGTATGTCCACTATGCGCTCTCACTCTTCTACAACAGTTGCCCTGGTAGGAGGGAGGTGTTTCTCTAACTCCGCCAAGCTGCCATTCACTCTCTACCTGCCGACTTGTTTTGCAGAAATAGATTCATACACAAGGGCAATGCCAGCAAGGTCATAATAGTTTAAAATTATGACAATCTCGCTTTTTGACCGATCAGGTCTCATTAGCACACTGTCCAAAATATGTGGGAGGGGCTTCAGCAGTCCAATGGTTTGGGGTGGTAATACTTACTGCAACAACAGATAATGACAATGGAGTTTACCCTGCTTCCTATATCAACATTTAAAAGGTTCTCATTTAGCAGTACTTTATATGTGATCATTATTTCACGGTGTTTAACCGGAACCTGACAACACAATGTGGCACCCCAGAATAGCGCCACGATAAAGGTATTACAGTTATTTACAGTGATTTCAACCTCCCTGAGCTGCGAGCAAAAAGCCAGCGTTTCAATTACCGTATTATCGGTAATTACACGCACTATTATCGTAATATAAGCAATAGTGCGCAGGCCGCGTTACTTTCGGCAGTAAGGCAGCCAATTGAATTAACCCCATTGGTTTTAATTTTTTTTAACCATGAAAAAGTAACCATTAGTTATGAAGTTTCTTTTTAAAAAAATCTAACATTAACAGTACAGATTTAATAAAAGAAGTTCCTGCGACACTGACCTCATGTGACCATTCTGAGCCAATGTACTGAAAGCTGGCAACTTAATGATGTCACAGTGAACCTGTTCCTGCCAGTGCATGGTATATTTACAAAATAATACTCATGAATGTTTATTAGCTCTAAGGAAACTAAACAGCTATAAACGCAATAAATGGTAACATAAGTTTAAACAGATGACTACACAGACAGCAGAACACTTCTATGCAGGTGTATGTGGGCGAGGTACTCTTTAACCTATCTGTCCCAATATATATGGTCTTGAAATGGAATTTGTAAACAGCAAAAAGAATTGAATCCTTTGAAAGACTGAAACTATCCAATCATAAAACACTAAAACCAGCTACTCACAATGGTGTATAAGGCTGGGGACAGACAAATAATGTATTTTGTGCTGTTAATGAAAAACAGGACATCAACATACAAGCACGGACAAAGGAACATGTGTTAAATATGCAAAGAGTGAATGAAAGGCAAGATAATATTACATGTTTAGAAGAATGAGGTTTGTTGTTCCCCTGTCAAGCAATCATCCTACAGTAATCATATTGTGCCTTAGCACCAGTACAGCATCAAGATACTCTAATAGCAACAAAATGATGCAAGTACCAGCATTGAGAGCATGATTAGTCATTCAAATTATTGACAATCTAGGTAGATTAGAGGAATCATCAAGAGAGTTTGGCAACTAGAGGAATGCCCTCGAGTCTCAAAAAAATCCTAAAGGCCGAATATAGTACGCAGCAACTGCTGAGGAGGACAGAGATCTATGGCTTTATCTCATGTTGTGGTTGGCAGGCGATATAGTAAGGCAATAGGGAAAGTCAGAAGGATGCTGGGTTGCATGGGAAGAGGAGTTTGTAGCAGAAAAAGAGGTGGTGAAGCAACTATTCATTGGCAAGATCCCACTGTGTTTGGTTCTCAAGGCTATATCTCCAGGACACAGATATGTGAGAAATTCTGCAAAGGGCTATCTATGAAAATGGTTCATGGGCAAGAACACAAATCTTACCAGAAAAGACTAAATGCCATCAATATGTAGTTGTCAGAGACAGAGAATATACACATAGACACTTCTATGTACACACCTGTACATATGCAATACACATACGGTTTTTACATTTTTTTTCCTTTTACCATGCAACGACAGGTGGAATACCAGGCTAATCCTGCTACTGACAATAGGGGGCACTGTGACCGATGATCTGGTCACATCACCAGGCATTAATATGATGCATGGGATAGCCATTTCTGATACCACATTTCCTCAAGGAGTCTAATAAGTTTTCGGGTCTCCAGGAGGACAACTGAACACCAGTTACATATGAGTGAGGTACCTCACTCCTGACTAGTTTTAAATGGAGGCCAACAGCCACAGCTTGCAACACTAAGGGAATGGGTGCCAGCTAATGTAAGACTCAAGCAATACTACTGAAGGGGTTATAGAGCTACTAGTACAGGGAATGGTAACCTGGTGGTAAATGTATCAAATAGCGACTTTTGACAATCAGCGATATCTTGTGACTGTCTGGTAAATTTAAAGCGTTGATAGCTTTAAAGGCAAAACGAGCCTTTAAATCTATTGCCACTTTAAATTTACCAGGCAAAGTCGCCAGATATCGTAGATTTGCAAAAATTGCTATTTGATACATTTAATCTCTGATATACCGCAACTTTCAAAAACGGCCGCACGTTACCCTTAATTTCAAGAAAAAAAGAAACAGCCCCAATACATGCCCACATCACTACCCCAAAATGTCCCCATACGTCCCACACTTGCTCCAATATTCCATCACAAGTGCCACAGACCTCCCACTTGCTCCACAATAGCCCCACATGTCCTCCAATCCCTATTTTCCACAAAATGTCCCCATATATACTCCATCTCAGCGACCAAAATGCCACTAAGATCTTCTCATACGCCCCTTAGACCTCCTCTACATGACTCACACATCCACCACTCAGTGGATAATCTACTGAAAATGCTTCTACCTGTTATTCCCTTCTTACTGCAAATCTCTTCATAGGTGATTCTCTTCAATACTTGTCCCCCTCCCACCATGTTTTTTTTGCTTGTTTTTTTTCCAACAGCTCGATCATCAGCAGATTGCGCAGATTTCAGTAAAGTATGTAAACAATGCTCAAAATACTGTCAATTCTAACAAGCCATGTGAACCTATATTTGTGAAAACGCTCACCAGGAAACGGGCCGACTGTCTGCTGTGGATAGGCGTTCTGTGGCTGGTCCTGGTACTGCGGGGGAGGCCTAGTGAGATGCCGCTGAAGTTGCTCCTGCTGGTGGCGCTGCTTCTCCTGTGACAAAGAAAAACAAAAAAGTTTAACAAATCAGACAAGGGAAACATTAACAATTGGTGGCGTTTCAAAAACAAGTTACTGCAGTTCTCTCTTGGCAGGTCACAATGAGCCTTTTAAGTGAGCCAACCCAAAGAAACAAATTTAATGGCAAACAAAGCTATGGTTGAAGAATCCAGGTGAGGAATGTACCTTCACCATAAATACCACTCTGAAGCTAAAGGTATATTCTTATTACACATAAAACAATAACAGCTCTAGGCAGCTTTTAATCCCATTGTTCATCTATTGGAAACTTGAACAAATTAGTTTATCCCAGACACAGAAATGAGATGGTAATCTTGACTGGATAAAGGATTGTATGTTTATTGGCCTTCATAAAACCTTTCAGAAGACAGGGAGGTCGCATAAAATCCCAGACAGTTACACATATCACCACCAAGGTTAAGAGAGGCACCATCACCTACATAGAACAAGTTCCATTTATGGTTAAACCACCATTAGCTGTGTTTAGTTCATAGCTATTGTGGGTGATATTATGCACAAAGTTTACATTTTTATGGTTTATTTTTTTAATTTCATTCTGGAACAGCGTTTGGTTTTAGTTGCTCCTTTCCTTTACTCAAATGACTGGTCATATTTCTCTATATCGACACAGTGAAAATGAAAAATATAACTAAGGGATAAATAAGATATTTGTTATAGGTTTATCTAGTTCCTATGATGGTGCCGCTTGCAGAACTCACCAATCAGTAGATTTCTCTAGAGCTCATGTCAATGTTAGAGAGGTTTTGTAATCCTCTCAAAACCACTGATTAAGTGTGTGGCCTCATGTAATAGGATATATGAAACCTCATTAGAGGTGTGGCCAGGTGAAGGGAAAAAGAAAAAGAAAAATATGACTGAAATCATGCTAAGAAGTTGCAGAAACAACCCCGAGTTTAATCATAGTCTGGCACAGAGGGACTGCATAGATCTATGTTGTGCATACAAACATACCTGTGCTACGTACTATTAGACAAACATTTCTAAGATTACAATGCCTTAAACAGTGTTTTACACCTTTAGATGTTTTATTCAAGGTATCCCACAACTTTTACTGCATACTTTGCCTATCAGTCCCTGCTTTGTGCTTTTCAGCAATGCCCATACATCAGTCAGATTTCTTTATTTTCATTGTCCCTGATTTCTGAAGCAGAGGATTCAGGACAAATGTCATCTCTTCCTCTTCTCTCTAGAGCTAAACCTCCCTGGACAAACCAGCAATACAATACATTTCTGCATGACATGAAGCCTACCTGTTCTGCAAGGAGCTGCTGCTGTTGCTGCTGTCGCCCCAATATATACTGTTTCTGTTGCTCCAGAAGTAACTGCTTTTGCTCTCTCTGTTTCTGCTGTTCTAGGAGTAGTTGTTGCTGCTGCTGCTTCATTACCGCCTGCTGCTGACTGTTCAGGTATGCTGCATTACTGTGGTTACCGGCCATAGACACGGTTGGGGGCTGCGATACCACACCGGGTCCTCCCACAGAAACAGGAACACGTGTTGGCACATTAGGCTGTGGATTCTGGTCCTGTGGAATTTCCAGAGTAAAAAGAAAATTAGTGATACATTTAAAGGACAATTAACAATGACCAAAATGATCTAAACAGCCAATGCCACACTCCTACATGTCCCCTTTAGCATTTGAGATTGAGAGGGTTAGTGTGAAATTCTGCATTTTTAAAGGCGTCTTTGAATAGGGTATATGCACCTTCACGTTATTATTCTTTATCTCTCGCTAGTCTGTGTCCCCAGTTTTTAAGTGGGCGGGGATAGAACAACCTGTAGCCAATCAGATCATTGGATTGGTAGGAGATAGAGCTGACCTTGTGGGAGGCAGTGATCTGTCCACTTATGTGATCATGTTGGTGAGGACAGGACTGCATGTGATCGGGGCAGTGTCATGGGCAGAGTTAGACTTTCTTCACTCCTAGCAAGGACAGGCTGCTTGTTGTCACACACTATGTACATAATCTGAGTTTAACACACATCATATGCCCACTTCTGCAGCACTGATTGCCACTGGCCCTTTCAAAGCTCTGCTCATGATCCCTGTTAAAAGCATGATCATTGATGCAAAATGATGTGATTTGCAGCAACCCACTCCCCATATGCCTGGCAGCCAAGAGTCAGTCAGAGGATGCTGACCGGACACTCCAATTGTGTTTAACACCCATTATATACCCACTTCTACTGCACTGAATCACATGCCCCCTCTGCAGTAGAATGCCATGTTAGGATGGAGATGCCTTGTGGACAGTGGGTGTAAAGTACAAGTAATGTTAGAGGAGCAAATGGGTGGAACCAGGAGGTGATGAGAGGAGGGAAAACTGTACTTTGAAAACAGATGGAATGTGCTGTATACACATGGCACTTTATATAGCCATTTTTGCTCCAGGCTAGTAGAACAGCAAGGGTCACTGAAGAATATTTAAAACATATCACTATGATGTTGGGAGCACTTGTGCATAAATAGAAAGGACTGAATGGGGAGACTGAAAGGACACAGAACAGATAAGAAGTTAACCAGAAGTGGTCCACGTTTGACTTTGTTTTAATGGGTTCTTAATCTATAAAAATGTCAGATGGTGACCATTAGTCTTACATATACTATGCAAGAGCAGGTGATTCTCTCATATTCTGCAGTAGTGGAGCCACGATGAAACATCATTTTGGCCCCATCCTCCTGCGTCAAAATGACGCATCAAGATGCAAAACGACGAGATTTGTGGCACCCCATCCTCATCTGCACCTGCAAAGTGGAAAATTCTAATGTCGGCAAGAATGTCTTTAACCCTTATTATGTTTAGTGTCTACATACATGGAGAAAGAATCTAGACAACACAGTATTTTACATGCCAGTATTGGCACTTGTATAAAAACAATCAAAAAAAATAAATAAAAAAAAAATGTTCCACATACCTGCCCATGTGATACTAAAGGCCTATAAGGAATTCCAGCTTTACGTTTCATCATGAACATCTGATTCTGTTCCTCTGTCATAGGAGGCAACTGTTGCTGCTGCGGCTGCTGCTGCTGCTGTCGCTGTTGAAGATATGCCATCATTACGTTTTTGTTCTGGTTTTGAGCCACTACCCCAGGACGGCAGTCAGCTTCATAATGGGAGAGGGGTATGGTGTTTCCATAGTCCAGCATGGCATTTGGAGCTGCAGCTTGGTTGGGGTTTAAATTGTTGGAAGGTTTATGGCCAATCATGTTTACATGATTGGGTTGCATGTAGGTGCCTCCACCACGAGGCAAACTCTTGTTCAGGTTAGGCATCATAAGTTTCTGGCTATTAAAGTCTTGTTGGTAAACAGAAGGGCTGGTTGGCTTTTCCATGCTATACGGAACTCCCAGGGGACTTTGAGAAGACCTTGACTGTGGCCAAGAAGTCATCTGATTTGATTGGTGGACCTGTTGCTGATTTTGCAGCAACTGGTCTCGCTTTTGTTTCGCTGCAATCTGCTGAAGTTGGTGTGCTGAAGACATCTCTTTGGTAGTTCCAGCACTCTGTCCAGTCATTAACACATTGGGTAAAGGTCTCTGCACATTTTGTGATTGGTTTGAAGGCTGCATCGTTGTCTGGTTGGAAGAGTCTGTCACAGTCTGAGCAGATTGCTGGAACACAGCCTGAGAACCACCTACAACTGGAGATGAGCAGCTAGTAGGTACTGAAGGAGTCCCACCAAAAGGCCCACATGATGCAGACCTCACTTGTGGTGAGCCAAGGGACTCCTGCTCAAATGCTGCAGGAGAAAACTCAGTTTTTATATGAATGTCTTGTGTCAAAGACGTTTGCGTCACAGAATTTGAGGTATCATTGTCCTTTTTGTCCTCAAAGTCACCATTTAAAAAAATATCCTTCATGTCTTCATCAGGTACAGATTTGTTAAGTTCCTCTATGAGTTCCTTCCATTCCTGTTCATTCAGGTTTAGGTCGGGCATCAAATTGTTTTGAGACATGGAACCACCGACTCCAGAAAGCATACAGGGCAAGTCGTCCACAGGCTCCTGTTTCATTTCTTTGCCTAAGCAAAGAGAGAACTCATCAGTATCACCATTACCATTCAGCTGCAAATCTGCATCAGGAAGACACTTTTTATTTACGCCCTCAAGTCCAATCGAATGGCTTCCATTTAAATGCAAAGTATCTCCGCTGGGAGGCTTGTTGTCCAGTTGATGCAAGGGAGAAACTGGAGGAACCCCATTTGATGACCCAATCACCCCTGTTAGTCCATCATCATGACGGAGCTTCTTGGGCACAGAGAAGAGGTCTCCATATCCATTTTGTTGATCCCCATTTTGAGGAGAAGCTGCGCTGTCCAGCTTTCTTTTAACGGTTTCATGAAGCTGCTGAAAAAAAGAGAAAATTCACTCAATACATATGTAACTTGTGTTGGTGTATCAAAATAAAAGTAAAACACATCAATTGGCACTGGTGGGCATCAAGATAGACGATGCTCTCCGCTGTAAGTTCTATCTGAAGCACTTATATCTCCTAATGCCCAACAGCTTACAGTCTCATGTTTTCAATCTAGGTACATAAACTGTCTTCTAAGAAGACTGTTTATGTACCTAGACAGCTCTTTCTCTTGTTATGTACTTGAATGTTAACACTGCACCAAGCTTACCTATTGCTTATAACAAAAATGTTGCCACAAATTAATCATGCACAGTATATAATATATCCCCTATATATGTTTGGATATATCTATATATATGATGCAGTTTCGATGTTTAACACAGTAATTGAAAAATACAATACTACAATTTCTACAGTCACACACCAGAGGGCAGTACAGATAAAGACTTAAATGGCAACTCCAGTCCATCGCTACATAGAACAGAAGCTCCACTCACAGAATCAGCCAAATAAATTCCACTGTGGTTATGGTGACCTTTTCAGATAAACGTGTAGTCCCTGCCTGAGCATTCCAATTTTTATGTACTTATTAAACCAACTTGCGTTGCCTCAACAACGGTTTCCATAGATTTCACAGAAAATATGCATGCTTTAAAGTGTTAGCAAATGTGTTACATTGTTGCAAAAACAAAATGGTATGTAAAACTACCTTCATTAAAAATATGTAAAAATAAAAACCATTAGACAAGAGAAGGCTATATAATGATCAATAATAACCCATCAGGGAATATATAAATCTGCAAACATTGGACAATGATTATATACTCAAACACTGGGCAAACAATTCACTCAGTAGGGTCTATAGCAAGTCTGGACAACCTGTGGCCATCCCGATGTTGTGAAACTACAAATACCAGCATACCCCGTCAGCTTTTGGTTGGCAAAGCAAGGCCTAAAGGCTCCAAGTGGTCAGACTGTAAAAATACAATTTCACTTTATTACTTTAGTGCAATAAGACAGCAATGGTGTATTAGTATGAATTACACAGGCTGTATATTTGTCTTGTTAATTGGTAACCAGTTTGCTGCTATAGCCTAGCCCTGACTGATCCCAGTCTCACCTTAGTTTCCCCTGCCTTGCTTGTGGTATGTCCTGTTATTTCTCAACATAGAAGAGTGCTATAAACACATATACCCAGTCGGTGCACGTGTAAAGGATTTCACAGCAAGAGCACGTGAACTAATAAAGTTCTTATCCAATTTCATACCAATAGAAGGCGGCCACTTACTCAGATTGAGCCAGATGTCTATACACACACACACACACACACACCTAATTTGGATGGGCAATCTGTATAGGTCCAATCACTCAGCGGTTAAGGCATTTTCCAACTGAACATTAAACCTTCAAGAAAGACTATCATTCTGACGGACCATTGTTTGTTGTACAAGTGCAGAGATTTCAGGCCAGCTTAAAAACGTTAAACAAGTGGATAGGGGTTTAGCAAATGTATACACAATGTTATTTTTTCAGCAGAGGCTAAACTCAGAAGCACAGAAAGACTAATTCATTTGATCAGGATCACTCATTGCTACAGTCAGATCTTTCAGCCGAGGTTATCAGACTTAGACAAACTTCAGGAAGTAAAACGAATTTCTGGGGTTATTCCTATAGGTGTCTGTGGGTGTAAATATAATGTCAACTTAAACAGTCAAAGCTCCTGGATTTTGTCTGTCGTCTCCTGAATCATTTGTCCAGCCCAGAACAACATCCTCCCATTACATTTTAATGCTCTATAGTATCACCTCTGGCTGGGAGATTTTAAGCATGGGGTGTGAAACAGTGAAATGAGTAAGAGTCAACACCCACACGAAACCTGCAACAAAATCTCTCACAGAAAGCTACAGAGACTTCTCTGCCCTTGTGGATAACATTAACGGACACATTTCATCAGTCTGCCTGCATTCTTCATTCATTCCTCATCATTTTGTCTGCAAGGCCGAACGCTATAGAAGAGCGATAGCAACCTGATACACTTCAGGGACGGCCCTGTAACCATCAAAAAGGCCGCACGGTATCCTTAGTCTCTGTAATGTATGTTAAAGTAATACATTAAAAGAAGACACCCATCTGTAATACAATATCAGCAGGTATTTTAAACAAGTGTTACAAGCTGTAACAAACAAATCTGACAATGAGCCCAGAGGGCAGCGTGTTCCCCATCACTGTTCTGGACCCAATAAGTTTTATAACCCAAGCTTTACATTGAAAGAGTGACATCACTTTTATACAAGATTAAAGGCCGAGAGCGCTTCTATAGCTTGGTGGGAGGATTCAAAAGTTTAGGGCTCTTCTGAGGGAGCCCTTTCCCTAAACACAAAAATGTGCTACAATTCAGGTTAGAACAATAAGTTCAGAGCATCATGGACAAATTTGTAGTGAGAAGTTGACATTTTCATTTTGTGCTATAAAAAGGCCTTGTTAGGGTCATTGCATGATGTTACAAGTTCCTAGTGACTGTATGATAATGTAGTCAACAAAATGGCTGCCTCCGCTGTGTGAATGCTTCAGGAGTGCACTAACTGTGCATTAGGAAGCAGAAAGGACAATACTACTGCACACTACTGGAAGCGCTGTTAACTCATGCAGATGTGCAATGTGATTTAAAGTGCGATAGACTCGCACACAATCATAAATGGAACTTTATCTCCCATTATACCTTTGGTATATTCTCAAAGGGTGTGAATCTTTCCCATTTTCCTAGCAAAAAAAATAAAATAAAAAATAATATATAAATCAAACATAAAAGCCAGACACTTAGACACTTGTTCCTGAGAAAATTCTCATCATGTGACCTGACAAGATGGTGTCTTCAGTAAGATGCATAATGACACAGAAGGCAGACTCATCCTAGAGTCCTGGGAGTAGGTGGGAAAGTCTGAACAGAGGATTGCCTCCCTCGGGCATGTGGAGACTAGTATCTCACACAAGACAATCCAGCTACTTTGTTACAGTCAATGTTCTCGTATTACAGAGCAAACAGAAGTGAAGACGGCCAAGCTCACACTACCTCTAGGTTTCTACTACAGAAAACACATTTGTTTAGAGACAGAAAACAGTTTAGATTGTTGCCATTTTCAAGTAATGTGCCAACATATCTCCTGTCTTTAGCAAAACAAACAGACTAAACACTACAAAATCAATGTCACCCATAGTGCAGTAAAAGATTTTAATAGACAGCCACTTACATGGTACAAAATACATATTAAAGTGGACGCCCCTGTTACAAATTGATCATTCAATCTAATCTTGTTATAGAATTGTTAGGGTACGTACACATGCACTTCTCTGCACCCATGGGACGTTTGATGACTGCATTCTAACCGATACTGCAGATACAGTTCATTAAGCCCAATGAAGACAATAGAAACGGCACATATGAGTGCACAGGGTGAATGCTGCATGTACTCATGTATGGCTTTAGTGTTCAATTCTGAATGCTCAGGTGTACCGACACCCCTTTCATCATAGGGTTAACTGAAACGCATCTGTGTTCACCAAGCAGTGAATACAGCTCAGACTAAATGTACTATGGGCATAGGGTATGACCACCTAAAGCAGTCATAGGCAAACTGAAACAGGGATTGTACAGACGGGCCGCAGAACCTTCAGAAGGGTTGCACACTGCCTTTAATTTCAGTAATATGTTAAAACAGGATATTCAATCAAAGAAAGGGACCCCGATACATAACATATCAGCAGGCATTTTAAACAAGTGTTACAAGCCTTACAAGCAACAAATACAACGAGAAAGCAGAAGGATCTGGGGACCACGGATGAAGGATCGCCCATTGCCAATAATTGCCCTTTAGGAACAATATATCTGTTGGTGACCAATGGATCTAACAATTATGATTAATATTCATATTGAAACAGACTGAAGAATGTGTATTTTAGTTGTCCGATTCAAGCACAAAATACTTACAACTGTCCCACATGCTCTGCAATCTATTTCTGCTGTCAGAACTAAACTGCAATGTAGCAATCGCTCATTTGTGTGCATCATTGTATACAAAGGTGGATGCCCTTCTATTCCTACCGTCTACCTCTCAGTATGTGGATTACTACTTTATTCCATTCCCGCCCCTCACATGATGACACTGCCCCATCATATGCAGCCCTGTCCTCCATAACATCAGCACTCTGTACATCCGTCAGAATTCTGATCCCAGATTGGCCGCGGGATAGCCCAACCAACCTGGACAAGAAGATGAATCATTTTTGTGCACATAAGGCCCGCTTAAGTGAGCTGGTGTCACATGTATATGTGATTGTAGATTTTCTCAATAGGCCCAAAAAATGGTTTTGAAAACATAAATTCAGTCTCCAAAACGGTTGTGGATAAAACCCCTTCTCTAATAGAGCAGGAGGTGCCTCCCACCCTGGTGCACCCTGCTAATCAGTCCCATCCACTCACTCCTGGAACTCTCTCACTCTCTCTCTGTATTTTTAGGCTGCACCACACAGGGAATTTCAAAGGCAAGCCAGGTAGAGTCTGCATGACGGGTCAGGGATGATCAGACGAGCAGCTGTGAGATGTGTATTGCTACAGACAGAATGTCAGCCTCACTCACTTGTGCTAGAGTTTAAAGAATACATAGGTGAGCAAGTGCTGAACAATGGGGGCTTGGCAGAGGAACCCCCATGGTTTTTGGAACCTGGAATTTTCCTTCAAAGTATATCTAAGCAGACAATTTTTTTGTTTAATGTTTGGTAGCTTTTTGCTTCCCCCACCTCAGTAGCTGTATCCATTAGTGTGGAAAACAAACATTTCTTTACATTCATAATGAAATGAATCAAATAATTGAAACCGTATCTTAGAAAAACCTTCAAATATGCAAACAGTTGGTAGTCCTGATCTGCAGGATCAAATCAGTGCTGGCAAGATTTAAACACAAAAACTATTATAAAGCACTAATCAACAACTTGCAGACGGTAAAGAAAGAATTCCAATCTTTTGGATGGTGTCACACAGTAACAGCTGAAAGCTAGGTTTTCCTGAGAATCAGACAGAAATGACTATCTAACCATTTAAAGGTACAACAAGACAATTCAGACTACGATCATTTCTGAAATGAAGTACCAGAGCATGGCTTTCTAACAAGTTCTTACTTACATAGTAAATATAGATAGACATATGCAGTCAGTAAGATTTGCTGGCTATGCATCTCTACCGGATGAGTTTTTGCTGCAGCCCAATACTGACCTCCAACCCATCCTGAAGCCGCCTCGCAGGCCCCACTAACCGCTAATCCACAATAACAATGTTAAGCACTTTCTAACTTCACAGAAGAGAATATCAATAGGAAGGAACAATGACACAGTATGGATGCTGCACAAATTTTCACGTCTATGAAATTTCAAGCATGCTTTAATGAGACTACTTTTCCTTGCTTAAAGTGGAATTAAAAGATAGTTGTTTTCATATGTTGTAGATGACACTGAACTCTATGGTCTTGTGTTTTCTTGAATGCAGAGTACTCAGAATGCACTGCGTTGGGGGAGATGATCATGCTTAGCAAGCAGCTTATTTTAAAAAAAACAAAACAAAAAACAAAGATAATTTAGTTTTCTGAACACAGTCATGCTTGTGTATAAGTGCATCCCAGGTTGACTTTGAACAACAAACCAACTGCTATGGTTGGTTAGACCATGGGATAACATCTCAGGAACATGGCTACCTTAGATTACTCTGAAATATTTAACATAATTATGGTTTACATAATAAAAGAGAAATTGTTCTGAATAGAAATTTAAATGGACGCTTACCATGCATTAGTGACAATTATTCTTTTTATTTTTAATAAAGTATTAAAAAATATAATTAGGTAGGTATTTTGGAGAACTGTTAGCACTTAGGTGGCTTAAAGTACTGTTTTGACCAAGTCCTTGTTACATAAGAGTATAGCACAGAGTTCCTGAAGCCAAGGCAAAATGTCCCAAAAGGTCTTATTACTGAAATCTAGTGCTTTCTTATAGGTACAATTATACTTAGGGCTCAAGCACACAAACACTACTGCGCTCTATAAATGATTTAGTACATGCCATAATGCTGGATAAACACACACACCATGGTATGCAATAAGATACTTGACCTTGCGTGAGCAACAGAGGGCCCCAGGAGAAAGCAACCAAGTCATGGGATGCACGTCTGGTGAAAATGGGTACAGAGTTACTGGGCCTGTAATACAGAGAGTGCAGTATCTTGCAAGTCCCAAACACTTATCTTGCTAAGAACAAAAAACAACTTCCATGAGCAAGACTGTGCAATCTATGGTAACAAGAGACACCAGTAAAATATGCTGAATGTTAAAGTAATGCGAGTTATTCGCCGGACAGCCTGTCAGGTCAGCGAAGCTCGGAATTACTAATCAGTGCTAAGGATGAACAAGCAGTCTCCTCAGTCAATGCAACTCTCGGCTCACCCCAGGAAACCCAATCCGGTCTACAAACCTGAACAACTTGTTTCACTAGTGGGTGAAGAGAAAAAGGATTTGGGATTGGCTTTCAGGGGAAAAAAAATAAAAATATTTTAAAATAATTCATTAGTCTGCTGCATGTAAGGAATAGAACATTTCTCCAAGTTATGTTTCTATTGATTAACCTGCGGTAACCATCTCTAATAAAGTTCTCAGTTTATACTGCAGCGCTGGAGATGATCGTGCATCATTAAAAGAATAATTAGGAAGAAAAGCAAAACAAAAAAAACAGCAATTTTAAATATTTTCATGCACATTATTGATCTCATATTATTGAGCAAGACATTACATGTTCAATATTAAGATGTGTACCAAAGCCTGATAGAGACAGAGACACACACACTCCTTGTGCTCTCTCACTATTCGGCAGCAGATTGCCATGTTAGGAGGAACGTGATTCTCTACAGGAGCAGACATTGATTGGTCAATTGAAAGACAGAGGAGAAGCCAATGATGTCACAGACTCAAGTGACAGCTATCAGCACCTTGATCTCTATCAGACCCCACTGTGGGAGATTCAACAGTTGTCTAATGGAGCAGGTAAGTAAAATGTAACTTAAGAAAGTTGCAGAGGAAAACCTAGTTAACACTGAATAGGGGCTGAGGCTCCACAAGCACACATACACACATTATTATGTTCAGTAAAACATAGGAGCGTACCTGTTTCACTACACATCTCACAATTTCTCTGTATATATTTATTAGTGTAGTATAAAAAGCTGCCAAGGTTAAAAAAAAAAGAAAAATGATTTCCACACAACAAAGGGACATTACCCAAAGTCTGAGGGTACAAGAAAAAAAGAATAAAAAAAAGAAAAACCGTGTAAAATGGATGACTCAAAACACGTGCAAAAACTACATAGGCAGCTCCTATGCGGACTCACAATGTGACATGACAGTCACGGTCTGCTCTATACAATTACTGTATCTTTTCTACTAGGAGTATTTTTTTCTGCTCAATGTGCAACACTAACATCACTGCTGTGGACCTAGTATTCCCTCTAATCTACAAATCTAATGGTGAAAGAACGTTTCATACAACACAAGGACTAGATTCCGAGTGCATTGTGTGGTTATAAAGTGGTGTAACTGGTACTAAGCAAGGACTCGAGCACTGAAGATAGGCAGAAGAAAGAATACACTGGAGACCCCAAAATACCCATATAGTCTTTTCCCAAACATGGCTTGTAGGAGGTGCTGGGCAAATTTGTGTGTTTTGTTGCTAATTACTTTCCTACAATACAACATGCAAAAGTGTTTAACATTATATATAACAAGTGTGCAGTGTCAAGGGCAAGTACATATGAACGACAGCCTCAACTGGAGAGTCTTGAAAAGGTGGTTTGTCTCCCACAAGAGGGGAAATATTGGTTCTCTTAAATATTCACATTCCCAGCTAGCGCAGAATCAAAGAAAACAGGATTACCTGCACCAAGAAATCAGGGCGACTACGCAATAAACTATTACATTGTCCTTCTGTAAACCATATGGGAATACAAAGCATTGTGAGTAGAGGGGCATTTGTATGCAAGCTCCACCGCAGTAGGGACAATTAGACAATAATCCAATCGTAAAGCACTGTGGAATATTTTGGTTTCATCTAAAGCATGGTGATACTAGGAACAGTTATATATGGAAGGATTACTTGAGGAAAAAATAAATAAGGGTACACAACACACAGGACAGGAATTACAATTTGGAACGGATTAAATAAACTACCTATGTGTTAAACATGGATAAATGTAAGAGTGGCAACAAATGGTCCTTAAGTAACTGCATGCAGCCTTAAAGGCACACAAACTGCTTTTTGTATTTTCCCTTTATATTTGTACAATGTAACAATATGAAGAGTGGAATGTATACTGCTAATGGTGCAGTTATTTTCCAAGCTTCCAGAAAAGTGTAAATAATGTGTGTATATACACATTAAAGCAACCAATCTGCATGTAGCTTTCATCTATTCAGTTTAAGCTACACAATGAAAGCAAATCTCCGCTTGGTTGCTTATTATGGCTTGAGTGCAGATTTGTGCCTTTGAGCCGTTAGTAATATTCACACCAACAAAACATAACATTTTGTGCTACAAGCAGGTTTTTTCCCCTCTTTGAATTAAAATGTCAGTTTTTAAAAATGCTGTCGTTACAACCAGAGTGAGACATAACGGGAAAGGGGAAAGCCTGTTTTCCAGTCACATGGATCCAGCTTCTTCAGAGCTGAATGGCTCTCATATGACTGAGTGCATAGGCAACTATACTTCCCACGCTTCCCCAATGTCCTGGAAACTCTAGAATTAGGGAAGGAGCTCATCGACTCTCAGGAGGGTAGACAATTCTCCCTGACAGCGCTTACTTGCCGCAAGGTATATGGGGACACAGGACGTGAATCACAAGCTCCTCCCACATCCATAGAGAGCTACAGGGGAGTGATGACATGAACTACATGCAGGCCGACTTTATGATGGATGGTCTATCTACTGAACACAAATTGCATCATCAAGCCACACCCAGTATGACTGAGATTGCTTTGATATTGCACAACTTTCAAAGTGCAAATATGCCGAGACAATGAACACTGGAATAAGTTAAGATGAACACCAGTTGGGTCATGCTAAAGCTAGGTACACACCACACGGTTTTCGTCCAATAATCGGCTCAATCAGCTGACAAACGACCGCTCGTTCAAAAGTCGGGTCAGTGTGTGTAGTGACACGATGGTCGAAAGTCTGCCCAAATGGACGATTGTTGCCTCATTTGATTGGTCGTACCATTTAATATTTTTGTTCCAATCTCGTTTCTGTTGTGTAGTGTGTATAAACTTCTGACCGATCCACGACAATCCTCCGATACTTCCTCGACCTGGGGAGGCGAGAGTATGTAAATTTTTGATGTCTGTCCCAGTCCCACGTGGTGCTGTATCCGCACATCACAGGCAAGCAGGAAAAGTGCAGTTGCTTGTTCTTGTACTAGTGTAGCCATTGTAGGTTTACAAATCGGAATGAATGAAGAGACAGTGTAGCCTTCTGTTTTTATGCTGTTTTGGGAGTTGACTATAGCGAAAGCTCTGCCCCTTTATGCTAATATCTTTGAAGCAACATTTGCGGGGCATGTAACGATATACCAGTGTGTACGAAATTGCAATCATTGCTCATGGCTGTAAAAAGTCGCTAAAGGGACATTTGCCCTTTTCCTTTATCGTCCTAAACAAGGCTAGTGTGTATGCAGTCCATGGACCGAGCGATCGGACCATCAGTCGCATGTAAAATCGCTCAGCATAAAAAGTTGGTGGAAATTTCTGTAGTGTGTACCCAGCTTTAGCAGCTGACACTTTACTTTGTTTTACTTTTTTTTTTGTTTTTTTTTAAACGAATCCTTCTTAAAGATTGAAAACAAAGAAGAAAGGAGACTGGCTCCTTACTGAATTGCTAGTTTTTCCAAATACAAGATAGAGAAAAAACAAGGCCGCCATGTCCCTTGAGAAGACAAATGTCCTGTGCTAGAATGATATACACAAATATCTGAGACTGCATATTATTGTACACTGCCGTATTGCCAGTCCTGATCATGCCAGGCTTCAGATTGCTTGATCTCAATGTGGTCGGTCATGTCACCAGCTTTCTTCACAGTAAGCAATACAAGCGCACAACGATGGATGTGCCTTGGCTTCGTTTATATTCTGGTTTTGATATCCTGCATTATTTTGCCCTACACTCAATTTGTACTTGAAACTTACCCGTTAACTGCAAGCACTAAGCGTACACAGTTAAGCACTGAGAGCACATGCGTACTCGTGCCCACTTTCCCATCCACTTGGACACAAATACCAAGATGTACACTGTTTTGTTTCGGTATCAGTGGAAACAGGCAGCAAAACACAGGCGGGCTGCAGCTACATGCTATTTGTTCCAACATGAATGACACTAAGCCTTAATACTCTCCTTTTGTCTGCGGGGCTCTGAAGAATGCTAAGAAGTTGCTTTAGCAACGGAGGCCCACGTTAACCCCTCCACTGCTGGAGGGAGGCTGTCAGCCACAGACCAGCTGGTCATTCTGGTGGTAAAAGAGGTCAATGCATAAATGTGCACACTGGGGGGAAGGAAGGGGGAGTGAACATCTGCAACTGTAACCTCCAACCCCCACCTCATCCACCCCCTACACACACACACTGAGCTTGTCCTTGCAAACTAGTTCATTTTGTCTATGAAGGCTGTTGGAAAATCTTCAGACTACATTATACATTTTTACAGTATAATTGGTACAAGATGCTACATTAGAAGATGCACGAATCATTGATTTTCTATTATTTCTCCCAGAAGCAAAATAAGAGTTTAAAAAGAAAACCCCCCCCCAATAAGTTTCCTTCCGTAAATAAAATTACTGTGCATCTCTGTGCAGCTGTGGTGATGCCAATCTTGAGCAAACAAGGGCTTTAGTGATTTACAGATGAGGGAACGACCATATATTGAGGGTGATGTGTAAAGTCACTGCAAATGCTTAACCAGCAAAGAATGAAATGTAAATTTATGATGCAAAGTGTATACATAGCATGACTGATCTGCCTGTGTGTGGTCACTTGCCAACCGCACTAACTAGACCCATATGATCCAGTTGCTCGGCTTCTGCTTCCAGATCAGCTCAATTTAGTAACCAACATGTTTGGCCAAAATGGACTCAGATACTGCAGCTTAGCATTCAGGCAAAGAGACAGGGAACCTGCTGTTACATAATGGGGGCGAAACACATACTTATTTATTAAAGCCTAGAACTCAAGCTGATCAAGTATGAAAATACATCAACATCAATATAGTGCCTATACCATGAAGCTGATTAACCGGAAATTGTGCTAACTTCCTAGAAGCAAAATACAATGTCCATTATTTTATTTCACATATAAGTTTTGCACATAATGAGACCGATTTAGAATTTGCAAATGTTCCCTGGCGCAGAGTCTGCAGCCGAGCAAACCTGGTTGCACTACAAAGAGTTCAAATACAATGTTTTGCATGTAGGGCAAATACTGCATGCCAGCTCTATTTTTATCTGCGTTTTAGAGTTAAGCAAGACAGTGACCCATCCCCCCCTTAATTACTCCCCACATAAAAAAAAAAAAAAAAAAAAAAATTTTTTTTTTTTTTTTGTTTGCTTGTTTTTCAACAGGTGAAGATTTTCTCCCAGTAGCTGGATTTGGCCCAGATTCTAGGAGTCCCTATGTATATATGTCTGAATGGCACATGGAGATTTGTTGTCATTTGACATGGTTACCTGATATCCTATGATAAATGTATAAAGTAATCTGAAAGGGAGATAACACATGCTGACCACTGTCCTACAACTACACAGCTGTCATTGGTAATGTCTTCCTGCCTTGTGTTACTAATAAATCAATATGTTTCTCAGGGTCTAAGTGCTAACAAGGATTACAGAAAGATAACCAGACAGTGAAACACAGTAATTCAGGCCACATTTGAATAAATGATGAGCTATTCTACAGATAGCTGTACATGGGTCAGTTATGTTACTCAGCACCAGACTAGCCCATTGTCATTACATTGACAGATTTCTATGAGCTTCCTAAAGATGTATTAGAGAATCTCAGAGCAGCCAGACCCCATTATAGGCTACAGTTAGAGTTCATTGAAAGCTGAAGGGCTGACCGTTTCTATCATGGTCATATTTTGTGTGCATCAGGAACAAATTGTGCATTCATACATAAGGGGGGAATTCAAATGGCAGCGTTACTGTAAAAAGCAATATGACCTGCGCACTATTATCGATATTACGGTAATAGGGTGTATAATTACTGTTAATACAGTAATTTTAACGCTGGCTTTTTGCTCACAGAATTCTGTGTTAAAATTACCGTATTAACTGTAACAGGTTTACCGCGGCGCTATTCTGGGGGGATTGAATTCCCCTCTATGGAGCCAGGTATAGGATACTTCCCCAACTGGTATTTATCTATAGGGTGCTGCATGCACATCAGATTCTATTTCTGATATAACTGGGTCCTATTTGTGCAGTTGGAAGAGGACTGCACAGCTAGTCTGTTAGTGATCATCTTCACATGGAGGAGTTTACCAATGAATTTCAATCAGATAATTATTGGGCTATACAGCAGTGGTGCCACAGGCTGCAAAGTTGGGACACTTGCAGTGTATGGCCAGCATAAATGGTGACAATGTGTTTCCTGGTTCAATAACAGCATTGTGGCTACAGATCACCTGTGGCAGGTACTGTGATGGACTACAATTAAGGTGACTTGTGAACAAAGATAGATCTATTTTGTCCATCGTTGTGTAACAAAAAGAAAAGGGAAGCTTAACAAAATAACCAAAAACAGCAACCACCATACTACTTCCTTTTTTAAAGAAACAAATATAGTGGAGTACATGAAGCAGTAAAGTAACATACATGTACACTCAGGTTACATAGGCCAGCAAATGACCACCACGAAGACAGAATGGATTAAATCAGTGCTCTCCAAACATGTACATGACAAGGTATTAACGTAGGACCAACATATTACATAGCACTTTATAGAGACGGTTTAAATCAATACCATCAATCCCTGCCCCAGTGGAGATGCAGTCTAAATTCTCTACCACACAAACTAAAGTCAGTGCACATTAGTGATTAAATTGTAGGGTCATTGTCTGGCGGCGTGGAGGACTGTTAATGACAATAATAACTATAGCAGCTCTTTAATGTGTGACATTGTTTTAAGTCTATGGAGATTATCAAATATGATGGCTGCTGTGGACCGGCAGCTCGTGGTGGTCACATCTGGGACCTAGGCCACCGTTTGGACATCCTTGATTTGGAATATTTATAAAAACTGGGCCAGCCGTTAATGCAGTGTGTAAAATCATCCAAATCTGGCTCAGCTGTTCGCATTTCTGCCTCACCACCCTGGTGTTATGAGTTCAATTCCTGACCATGGCCTTATCAGTCTGGAGTTTATATGTTCTCCCAGTGTTTACGTGGGTTTCCACCGGGTGCTCCGGTTTCCTACCACACTCCAAAAACATACTAGTAGGTTAATTGGTGACAAAATTAGCCCTAGTCTGTGTGTGATAGATAATTTAGACTGTAAGCTCCAAAGAAGCAGGCACTGATGCAAGCTTAAGCTGGCAAATGACCGGATATCAGCAGGTGAGGCTGTGAACAAGCATGCTGGTAAATGTGGTCAGAAAATGACCGCTCTAGCCCCGTGCACAAGCCGTGAAAGGCTGCCCAATTTGGCCACCAACTATATTGGAAAAGCGATCCTGCAGGCCATACAAGATCACAATGCATATGTTGTGGGTTCGGTGACTTAGTGTTTAGCACTTCTGCCTCACAGCACTGAGGTTATGAGTTTGATTCCTGATTCGGTGTGGAGTTTTTATGTTCTCCCCATCTTTGCTTTGTTTCCTCCAGGTGCTGGTAGGTTAATTGGCTGCTGACAAAATTAACACTAGTGTGCGTGTTTGTGTGTGTGAGAATTTAGACTATAAGCTCCAAAGAGGCAGGAACGGATGTGAATGACAAATTCTCTGTACAGACCTGCGGGGTACTATATAAATAAATATTTATTTATATAGCAGTAGCGCTATATAAATAAATGGTGATGATATGGACCTCATTAAATAATTTGTAGAAATACTACATTAATAAGCATGTATATACCTCACCTAAGGAGACCTGTTCTGCACCACCATGTATAAACTTATGGTATGGAATGACCTAAAAATGTGTTATTTAACCTGAATGTGTGCAACATCCGTTAACCTTTCAACCTTTTCTAAACCTCTCATTGTGAATAAGAATCTACCTGATCCCAAGTCATAAAGTCTAAAACCCCCATATTTATAGAATTACTATTATTACTCTTACAAACTTTGTGCACATCTATTCCCTTCATTCTGGTATCTCCTAGAAGTCACCAGCAATCTGAGCCGGTTTACAAGCCAGTTTACGAGTGATTAAGTGACACCAGTTTAGCAGCTTCCCACTACAGATGTTATCTGTAAGTAGATAATAAAAAAAGAAATCTTGGATATCTCCGTAATACAGAGCCTGATCCCAGACAGCGTGTTGGGGTTCACAAACCTGCCTGTTAACCCCTTGTAGATTTGTATGAGGTAGGCAGGCCAACAGCCCAACAGGATGGTTCACTCTTTGAACAAATTTTTCTGCTCAGTGAAATCTGCTTCTCCCCCACCCACGCAAATACGAAACAATGCATTCCTGCAGCCTCCCATTAACTTGCAATGTAATGCTTGGTCTGCTCAGAACTCTGAGTGCATGAGACTCAGACATGTTCAAAGGCTGCATTATTCAATAGCAAGATAAAATAAAAACACTGTGCTGAGAGAAATGTGATGCAATAACCAAGATCGTCACTGTTCTAAGAAGCCAAAACTAACTTAACGATTTACCCGGTTACTAAACAGTCACAGAAATAACTTTTCAAACAAAGTTCTTGAGAGCATTCAAGTTTAAGTGTGAGATATATATATATATATATATATATATATATATATATATATATATATATATATATATATATATATGCAAAAGGAAACCATAATGGAAGCCATTCTGCAAAACACACAAGTGAGCATGAACTGATAAGAGCCAGGAGAGATGAGCGAGCATCTGTTGAAAAAAAAAAAATAACTCCAAAGTCAGGTACCAACAGTATTTGTGGACTCATTGGCTACTTGGCTCCTAGGATTTGTTCACTGCAGGTAGAATCAAAATCTAAGAAGCCTGATAACAGAGGACAAATGCTTGCAGTGAGTGTAGGTCAATAACAAGGTAACAACTCCTGCCAAAGTTTAGGACCTTTTAAAAATTTACATTTGTGACTATTATACAATGTATTATTTTTATATTGTACCAGATTGTATATTCGATTATGTGGCCATGCAGGTATCATCAGTCCATTTAAACACACAATATGGAGCAGCAGCCATGCAGGTCGTTGCAAAACTCGCTAACCTACCTATTTGGAAGCAATGCAATTGTCTGCAATGTGAACCTTAAACTAATTTGGGGGCATTGGGTATTGCATATATAGTTTATTAAGACTAGATTAGGAAAATAAACACAAGCGTCAGCAGGAGGAATATTTACACAGCACAGCAGTAAGGAGAATAGTATAGGATATTACAATGCTCATCTTTTAAACTCATCATATACAAAGCACATAGCACTATACAGTTCTGCAGTGATTAACTAATGCACAGCTGTGTATTTACACATTTTATTTTCTTAAGTATACAACAAAACAAGTATACACACATTATATAACCTAACAGCAGCTTTAGTGGACCACGTACGAGCAAACAGAGTAGCATACAGATCACCAGTATCTCCCAGTCATTCACAAGGCAGTGTCTGGTTATTTGTCTGAAAACTATTGTATTGTAAATGTCCTATTGCAAAACAGGTGCCCCCAGGGTGATCTCAGTGGGCCTCCAGATCATATTACAGTCAGTTTATGTGAGGCCTATCACCCTGCTTATTTAAAGAGGCAGCCACTCTCTCCCTGACATAACACAACTGAGTACCACCCACAACTTGGTAATAATTATGTTAAGCACACACTAAATGTGAAGGTAAAGGAAAGCCAAACACGCTGTGCTAGTATGTTCTCTCCTGAGCGACAGGTACATGAAAAAATGGCTTTATTAACACTTACAGTGCACAAGGCAGCACTTAAGGATTTTACTAAAGGTGCCCCTCCCCCTAGCCAAAGCCCCAGGGGTGGGGGGCTCCACTCAGCTACCCATTAGAATGTAACAGACTGAACTGGTGGTGTACACACATACAACAGGCTCTGTACACTGTTAGCCACTAATGAGAATGACAGAAGACCTGTGTTCCATTTGATGTGTCTGGACAAACAGGACAAGACAATCCTTTCTACATATACAACAATCTGCAGCCTTGTTGTGTTTCTTTCAGAGTGACGCTTGCCATGGCAGTCACGCCCATCCCAAACTTCTCCTTGCTGCTAGGCGGCTCTCCTGAAAGATCTAAAGGCTCTCTCATTCCAACCTCTAAGCAACATCCTAGTGTGCGTGCTTGGAAACGTAGGCCCGTGATCCTCTCCCAGTGACGTCTGTCCTCACACACAGCCTTGTCACGCACTGTGGCACTACACTTGCACTGTTGGGAAGTCTGAAACCGTGCTGAATAGAAGATCTGTTTCCTGGCATGCTCTGTGAGGGTGTAGCTACTGATACAATGGTGCCAGTTTGCTTTACCATTAACTTTACTGCCCATTGAGTTTAAACATCTAAATTTCTCAGCAGTGTAAGCTCCCAAACAACTCTAAAAGTATTGATTGAGAAATATAGCAATACATTTGGGGGCATATTCAATTGTTGGCGTTTCCCGCAGCGTTAAAATATTACAGTTATTACGGTAATTCTCCCTGAGCTGCGAGCAGAAATCCAGCGTTAAAGGTACCGTAATAATGGTAACTACGCACACTATTACCGTAATGACAGTAATAACACGCCACGTTACTTTTTCGTGTAACGCCAACAATTGAACAGGCCCCTTAGAATTCAACTTCAGAACATACAAGTGCATAAAACGGTACAAATGTGAGTTTTTTATTCAGAATACAATTTCTAGCACTAGTTGGTCACTATGTTGCTGTTAAGATTAAAGAAGAACTCCAAGAGGTTTCAACAATTTCGCTTTCTCGCTCCAGCCAAGTAACAGGGAATTGCAGCTCTGGATAGATGTACCCACAAGTAATGCACCCTACAGCTTGCAGAAGTCTGAGTGTAATAGGTTATAAGCATATCCGAGAACTAGTTGCATCGACAACTGTGCAATGCACGTAAATTACGTTTCTCTAGGTTGTTACTCTGGGAATATGGCGGATGGGGGTTATATCTCAACCCAAAGTGGATACGTACATAGAACCCCTATGGTTCTGCTAACAGAAGGTAGTAGTTTTATATACACAGTAAGGCTGGATACCAGCCACAGACCTAGAACGCCAGGCTGCCCTCGGTTAACCCAGTATGGCAGGTTCCTTGTAGTTAGGAGCAACTGCACAACAATCACTTTCTCAGCTAGAGAGCAAACAAAAAGGCCAAATTGGTCATTAGATCGGGCACAACATTTTAAAGTGTGAACCATTTATACGGGTCACAGATCTCTGAACGACTTTAATATTTGTGATAATTTACAATAGGGTTGTGTTATTTCATATAATACTTAAGATTTCCAAATAGCATGCAGGATCTTCAGCGATTACTTGCTTCCATGTGACAGTGGATGAATTTGCTTCAATACGTCCGCACAGTGCGACTTGAGTGCTAAGAACACTTGCAATTTTCTACCTGGAAACGTTCACATTCTGTCTGTCTGACACCATAATAGTATAATTTACAATAACAAAAGTAGGAGCATGGGATTTCATCTCAAAACCTGTTAGTCAGAAAGTTAAAAAAAAACAAAACACTGAAATGAAGGAGAAAAAAAAAAAAGAAACATCCGATGATTGTCACCCACGGACATGATGTGGGGAAAGTCAGGTTAATTATTTTTTTTTATAAAATAAAATCAGGTAGATTTTAGACATTGTGCACAAGGTTATAGAATTATTTTTTTCCCCCAGACAATGCATCCTGCGTCGAAAACAAATTCTTAACATTGTACTTTATATACTTAAAAGTCTATGCTTGGAATAGTCCATTAGAAATCTGATTGTAAACAATGACTGGAAAAAAAAAATGAGCCAGCAAAAGGACTGTGATTAACATAACTAATGAAACATAGCAAGAACATAGTGTAAATTTATCTGCAATTGTTAGTTGAATACCATCTTCAAGAAAGACATTTTAAATTAAAAATGAAATAATTGCAGTTCATTACATAAGCCTAAATAGTCCCAAAAAGCTAATGAGTAACTACACAAACCTAGTGAAGTGCTAATCACTCTGAATGTCATTTTACGCCAGTCTCAGTTTTATAAGGGAGATGGTGGGTAGGAGGTCCTGCTTATCTTGTTTGCTTCATCACAGAGACAATAAGAGAACAACATTTACACTTTAACTAGAATACCTGTGTATTTATCATTTATCCGAATAAACAGATTTGAACTGTTATCTAATGTATCTTGTTAACTGCGCTAATTAGTACTTTATTTACTCCCTTTGGCTCTAATACACATACTTTTCAGGTTTCACATTTTGAACAAATAAGGGTTAGAATTTCTTGTGGAATTAAAGTTCTTAGGCTAGTTCAATTCACAGGAAAAGCTCTAAAAGCAGTCCTGGCCAACCTGTGGCTTTGCAGGTGCTGTGAAACTACTAGTCCCAGCATGCTTTCACAATAGAGAGCCAGCCAATAGGTGGCAGGGTATGCTGGGACTTGTAGTTTCTCAACACTTGTAGAGCAACAGGTTGGCCAGGCCTGCTCTAAAGTACTGCTGGGAAGTACACTATCAAATAAGGTATGCGTTAAAAACAGCCAGTCATGCTCAAGTCTCACTTCAATGGGCAAACACAAAACATGCTATGAGTGTAAGTTGGGCACAGTTGAGAAAAGGTTCCATGTACACCGAGCGTGTGAGAATCAGGTTAAGCATATAAGGCAATTTTTGTCAATGGGTGCCAAGCTCCTGCCTGTACTATCTGCACTGGAAACTACCTGTAAATACAAGCCCTGAATCCAGTTTAAATTGATTCACAAATAGACAAAGTCCGAAAAAGGGACACCTATATGTTATCATTATAATGGGGGTGGTCAAGCAGAATGTTTCAATATTTCTACTTCTTTCCCCTACTGAGTCAAAATATTATAAAGAAAAACAAAAACAAAACAAGAAATCCTTATAAAATGTACATTGTTTAACACATTACTATATTAAACTTTTTTTGCAGATTGTTTTTTGAATGCGTCATTGCACCTTGTGTGTATAATCTCAAGATTCCACACTATGTACAAGAATTACATAACTATGTATTATATCCTAGAGGTGTATATGTATATGAGTGACGATATCAGCTAACCTGAATTAACAAAACAAATAAAATGAAAACCCTGAGATGGTTGTATACATCATATTCAGGAATATGTAATTATATTTTTAGTTCTGTTTATTTGCACAGGTGTGACACCAGCCTACAGAAGTTGCATATTTCAGCTTCTTGCAAACACGGAAAATATTATTATTTTTTTTATAAACAAATAAAAAAATTCGGTTTATGGTTTTGTCTTTAGCTGCTGTGATACTTTGCTTTGGTACTTCAACAGCTTTCTACCACTTGTATGCGACAGGCTAGAACAGTTTAGTTTATTTTTTAAACTACTTGGTGAAAACGATATGTAGAGATTGCTGGCTCACTAGCTGTTTCCAAAGATTCGAACGCTTACAATGACCTGATCCCATAGATATTTGCAATACGAACTAATAGCAGTTACCTGCTTCTTTTTACCAAACACATAAACGTTGCTTCCAAAATTCAATCATGACACCAGTCTTATCTGTATTGTATTTACGTAAGTACAGTGTTCGTGCATGCTAGAAAATCAATGTACAAATCCCTGAAACAGGGGGGGGGGGGGGGTATTCAGATGACCAGTCTGCTACACATGCTCCCGTCTGTGGTAACATGTGTTGCAGCTCTGTAGAGCAACAAACCAACATAAAAGTGCACATGAAGCAGGTAACAGACACTTGTTTATAGGCCACTCAACCCATTTATTGTGAGTGCGCTGGATATTACTTCAGGACAAAATGCAAGTGTAGACTAGACCCTACTTTAGTTATGGCTAGTAAGTAAAGTAATTCTAAAGGGAAACACAGCTCCTTAGATATGCAGGTCACCAAGTGCTTCTGGGTCATCATATTCAGAAACTTTGGCACCCAATAGAAGGTGCAGCAGAATCAGGGCTCCATCTAAATAGGTCCAATCCCAGATATTACCAACCTTAAGGCAGAGGTGTGCAAACTGAGTCCCAAAATCTATTTCTGGGGTCCTTTGATTGGTAAGTGTGCAGTACATTAAATTGGGAACCATTATTTTAAGGGCACAAAACAGTGGCACAATGACACTTAGCGCCCAGTCTTATTGTGGGACTCCTAATAAAATACCTTCCCAGACATTCGTAGGACCACAAAAACAATTCTGGGATTCTAATTGGTGTTCCAACCTACAAATTGCACACCTTTGCCTTAATGAATGTCCACCAAATATGGAGCATATATGCCGTATCCTGACATCCCTCAATCTAAGAAGCCTTTGGGCATTTGGTCACGACATTGTCAAGAATTGGCAATGCTGTCTAATATTTACTGTAGCTGACTATTTACAATTATCTACAGAAGTTAGCCACTTTGAGATGTATATTGTATCTCTAGCTTGGCCTTCCATTATCCAGCAAATCAATAAATCGTGTCTAATGGAGTACTTTGTAGCTTTAAACTGGGCACACATCTATGCAATCATCATGCAGATCACATGATTCCCCAATATTAGTTCATATATGGCAAGTGTGTGTACACTCCCATGATCATGTTTTATCTTATCAAAATACATCTGTTGATTTGGTTAAACGTCCAAAACAAATCACGATCATTGATGGAACGATGTCTTTACAGCAGAGGATATGAGAGATGAAGATCACAGATCTGAAGGTAAATTGTGTAGGTGTATTCATATGAATCTGCATCTTTCATTTGTGAATCGTTAGACATTGCACAAATGTGTACTCAGCTTTAGACAGACAGTCTTCTGTAAAATCTTGGAGCCTCGGTTTTCCTCCTCATGATAATCCTTTAGGTAGACACCATTTTTGCCATCACCTTCCCCCATGTATAAATTTTACTATTTTTATCGTGATGATCAGCTCAATGTTATTGTTTGTTTTATGTATTTGATGTCTGTACTTGTGATTTTGTGTTCAAATTAAAATCTTAAAAACCCAATAACTAGAAAACAATAACAAAAACATCCAATAGAACAAGCAATCATCCGATCCACCATTGGTACTTGAGGATGGCTCTCCAAGAGATCCCTATGAATATTACCTATGGCGTGACAAAATGGTCACTGGGAAAACCTATTTGGTTATCACTATATGAGCAGATAACCTCTTACCATAACTACAGTAAGTAAAAGTGTAATATCACTTTGAAAGGCACCTGTTGATTCCTGATAAAACTATCACCTTACATAGATAGCACAATTCAGAGAACTCAAGAAACTGTTTGTCTAATGACTCACCTGCATTCCTTAAAGTCGTATATACACAGTTAAAGAGGTGGCTCTTTTTACTGACCGCTTGAGAAATTACCCCTGACCTAGATTATGTGGCCTGCAGGAACTCGAAGGACAGTTGGGACTGCTCACTATCAAAGCTCTGTGCACCAGATTGAACGGAAAGTTGTGCATCATGGAGATTTCTGGAAACTGCACAAGGTGGCTCAGACTGCAAAAATATTACATAAAAATAAAAAATCCTACATGCGTGTATATATGCTTAATTGCTACTGGTTCGCGTCACAATATTAAACATAACACTATAATCACATTTTGCATTCAGACATCCTTTAGAGTGAGTAACTTATCGTATCGCTTTCAAGCGCTTTTGCTATGAATAGTATCCTGCGCAACACAAATCACACATTTCCTGCAAACACACTGTCCAAAAGCGGGGTACATAGATAGGCTACAGTGGTCCTGTCGCCATGCTCTGTGTCTCCCATGGACCAAAGGATACACAGGGATTTCATATGCTCTTCTCACCGGAGCACTCATGTCCTTACACAACGCCCTTCAAAGAGATATATTTCATATTCTATCTAGAAGACGGCCGAGACCCTGTAGTGTGGGTGGTACAGCTCTGGGTGTACCAGTTAAGAATCAGGACTGGGCAGACCTGAGGTCATAGCTGATGAATAGGACTAGAGAATAGGGTGCATAAACATAAGCAAGCAAGGACTAGTATTGAAGACAGAGGGTGAAATTTAAGTAGCAGTGATGTGCCAGTCCATGGAGACACATCCTCTAGATTTTGTCTTCAAAAATCTGCTCGTTATCCCACTCGTCCTATAGACATGCGAGAATAAAAGGTGCAGAGATTCTGTACTGTATTTTCCGGTGGCTCCTCGCAGCCGATTTATTGCTCAGTTGCAAAATTTTTGTAATGCAGTTTTAATATCTTTGGCAACAAGTGTGGGCACCAACGCCCCCATCGTAACACGCCTAACAATGCAGTTACATTGCTTCGTATGACACATGTATAATTTTATATGTTAAAAGATGCAGAGTTGAGTGCAGGTATCACTGAACAAGCTTTTGTACAGTTTTGTGTGTGCACTTTATAACACAGAAATTGTATCTCCCCCATTTAGATATGAAGTCAGCAAGTAGTGCAGGTAAGAAGATTCCATATCACTGAGCCATGTTTAACAAATGTGTACCAAACACAGGGAGGTGGAAGGGTTAAGCAGAACCTCTCTTTCTCTGCGCTAACCTTTACAAACTGGACACAAAGCAGCCTTGCTCGTGCTCACGGGATTATGTGGCTTTGAAGCACAGTGACTCAGAACAATTGCTTATATTCGGAGAGATCCAAAAGTAGAACACACTGAACCTTCCACAACAGGAGAAATAACCAAACATCTTGTAGTAAACTACTAGTTGCATAACGACAAGTAATTTTAAAGGAGCACATTGTATTGAAGAAAGGCCTAAAACTGGTAGTCCTCGGATAAACAAAACATAAAACAATAAAACACACATTACATCTAAAGAGCTGGGCAGAAAAACAGTCCAACACTAGACAAAGTTGTACAATAAGTTTTTGATTTTTAATACACAACGTTGTTTTACTAAAAATAAAAAAAACTGTGTCCATATTTTTTTTTTTTTTTTTTTTTTAAAAGTGGAAAGGCAGTGATGCACATTTATGGGGACTCTCTGCGTTTCTTATCTTGGTGTAGAGGTCCGCCGTTCAGGTTTAGATATCTACATGACTTCTACATTCAGGAAAGTGGAACTGCAAAACTGGATACAGTCACAAGACCATAGAACTGCAAACATTGATGTGACTGTCTTCAACAATGGCTCATTCAGAGAGAAAATAATATCCAAAGCGAGGGGGGGGGGGTGCGGTTAAGACTAGTCAGGGAATTACAAGATGAGCAGAGATCGGTTTATGAGGTATAAATTCACATGCAAATGATAACTTTCATAACATTGGCCACATTGGTTTACTGGTATAGATTGTAAGCTTGCGAGCAGGGCCTTCTCACCTCTTTGTCTGTTTTACCCAGTTTGTTTATTAGTTTATTACGTTTGTCCCCAATTGTAAAGCGCTACGGAATATGTTGGCGCTATATAAATAAATGATGATGATGATGATGATGGTTACAATAAAACAACCTCCAAACAGAAAGTTCTGGCCGTAAGGGAGACCGATCTAGATTTATAGTGTAAAGCGTGTACATATATGGTGCTCACAGTACAATATTGTCTAAAGCTGGGTACACACTACAGAAATTTCAACCAACTTTTTATGCTGAGCGATTTTACATGCGACCGATGGTCCGATCGCTCGGTCCATGGACTGCATACACACTAGCCTTGTTTAGGCCGATAAAGGGAAGAGCAGACGTCCCTTTAGCGACTTTTTACAGCCATGTTGTCGTGAGCAATGACTGTAATTTCGTACGTACTGTTGTGGATCGGTCGGAAGTTTATACACACTACACAACGGAAACGAGATTGGAACGAAAATATTAAACGGAAAGACCAACCAAATGAGGCGACAATCGTCCATTTGGGCAGACTTTTGACCGTCGTGTCTCTGCACACACTGACCCAACTTTTTTAACGAGCGGTCGTATGTCGGCTGATTTAGCCGATTATTGGATGAAAACTGTGTAGTGTGTACCTAGCTTAAGGCTCGGTACACACTACAGACATTCTCCCAATGTGTAATAACGATATATAACGATTTTACCAATGACTGTGGAGGGGGGGTACCTGTATGCTGATTCATGTGTACACACTATACACAATTTACCTTCAGATCTGTGCTCTTCATCTGTCATAACAATCGGCTGAAAAGATTGCGACTCCACTCTATGGAGATCCTGATCATGAGTGCTTACACACTGCAGGATTGGAACGTCGCTCCATCGAACAAGATTTTTAGTCCAGTTTAAAAATCAAATGAAACAACATTACGTGCTTTGGAATGATCCTCGTTCATTGTTGGGGCGTATACACTAATGCAATATCGGGCCAAACACTCGTTTATCGGGCGATTGGCCTGAAAATTAGCTGCAAACACTGTAGTGTGTACCCTGCCAAAGGTGGTCTATGGACAGTTCCACTACTCCTGCAAGACGTTCTCAAATAAAAGGGAAATAAAAGGGAAAACCCTCCTTTATCTTTTTAGGGCAGGAGAAGTCATTGCCTTAGGGACTATGTCATTGTTGTAGATTTTGTCTGGCTCTAGTCTAATACAATGGGAAAGTGATCAAAGAACAGGTTTTGTGACAGTATAATAGGGAAGAGCCTAATTATTGGAAAGGCTATCCATTTTATTGGTGAAATCCTCCTCCTCCAAGACTGGTCTTTCCTCTCATCTATCCTCTGTGGTTGAGGCTCCTTTTCAGGCATAATGCAGTGTTCTCCTGCTACAGCATACTTAAGCTTGATTTATTTGTGTGTGGATTTGGTGTTCCTTAGGCTAGACAGTATTTCTTACCACCACAGAAAACATCTACCCTATTGATTCATCATGCAGAAATCCCTGGAATTGGGTGTGTGGTTTTAAAGGAAAACTAAAAAAAACTTGTGCATAGAGTGTAGTCTCTCCTGTAACCATGGTTTTCTGATATAAAACGGGTGTAACGGTGCCTATTTAAGGAGCAGCCATTTTGCCATGGTCACAAAAAAATGGAAGCTGCTAGATTACATATTATATTAACAGTTGCTCATTCTTTAGGATGTAAGCTCTCATGAGCAGGGCCCTCTTTCCTTGTGTGCTCCTTCTACTGTTCCTTCACCCTCTGTACCTCTTGGCCGGCTTCGCTAGCCCTGTTTTCCCTAGCTTTGGCCTTCTCGCTGATTTCTACCATCACTTTCACTATCTGTCCCAGAGTTTATCTAATTTGCTTGCTTTACCCTGTCACCTGTGTTTGTATATATTTTTGTATCATGTTGCGTCTTGGTTCAGTTTTCTGTATATGTAATGTACGGCGCTGCGGACCCTTTGTGGGGCCTTATAAGTCAAAGATAATAATAATAATTCTAAAAACTGGGCAACGGCTATACAAAGGGTTCCCATAATAATTGTAAACACACTAAAACTTACTACCAGATTGAGAGAGCCAGACAGTCAGATCTAGCAGCAGGATCTGTTCAGGAGATCCAATGACCTTAAATTAAATGGTTCCCAATTAGGCACAAGCATTCATTTATTAGGAGCACTGCCTACCTGGCTTCTGGGATCTGTGCCACTCTGTACATTATCCTCATTCATTTATGCCATTATAGGTGCCACGAGGAGTCCTCAGTGCCGTATATAGGTCTATTACATACAGACACATTTCAGTGGCAATAATTCTTCACTTAACATGTCCTTGTTTCTATTGTGTATAAAAGCCGCAGTAATTACAGTCAATATACATGTGTATAATGTATATTTTAAATTAGGCTGGGAAGTTGGAATAGTATTTTTGTTAACCTATAAAAAACAAAAAACAAATAAGACAAAACAAAAAATAAAAAAAACTTGTATTGGAAAACAAACAGTATTAAACTAATCAACTAATACAGAACTCTCAACAGTGTTCAATACTTAGTAATAGGGGCGGGGCTGCAGGGGAGACTTGTGAAATCTTACAGAATTAAACTTCATTGTATTATGTGGAGTCTTCCGTCAAGCCGTGACAAAATGCAATAAACAAGGGCCACCAAGAGCAGAACTGCTTCTCAAGCTGCCCACACACGTCCAGCTGACGACCAGATCTGACAAGTGCAGGATCGCAAAGGGTCACTTCCTGCTTCACTGTCATTAACAGCGCACAGGCTGATGGATATAATCACCGACCACATTGTGCAACCAGTTCAAAAAGTGGTTTACAGGAGGTAAACCTCATACCTCAACCAATTCAGTTATAACATTGCTTTGTGGAAAATGTGAGAAACAACTGATGTGCTACACGTGGAAAACGGACTGATTGAGTGCATATGTACATACTGAGCAATAGACAACTCTTGTCTATGACCAAACGCAACTAAAAGCAAAACACTGTTGCATAAAGTGGCATGAGTTACACAACCATCATCTCCGGCAATGTTAAAGTTTTCATAATATCAAATTAACATAAGCAACTCAATCATTAATACAGGTGGTTGTCTTTTCCAATGCCTCAGCAAGTTGTTCCACGTTATATAAAGGCAACAGATCTGGAGCATTAAGGGAGGGGGGATATTTAATGTGCCCCCTCCTCTTATGACACATCCAGCCTTCCCCTGCCTCTATTGTTCATCCACATACTTCCTTTTTCTTATTTTAGCTATAGAACACACAGGAAAGTCACATCAGTTAAACGTCTCATGTCAACGATCGGCGAGAAGATCTTCAGTTGCTTATATGCTGGCTGGATTTAAAAGTTACAGGAACACTGTATATATACAAATTTAAGATGAAAACCACAACATTCTATGTATAATTACAGATTGGTGCCTGACCAACATGTTTTTGCGTTCGTACCAGTGTCTCCACAATTAGTAGATTATGGTTATTTTATTTCTATTCTAACATCAGAAATACAATGAGCCTATCTTTCCCATGTACATGAGCTCCAATTACATTTGTTTTTTGTCCATATTAGCAGCTCTGAAGAGGACAAGGTTAGGGCCAAGCTTTAGACTGGGGGCTCACCTGTGTGTTCGGCCTATAGCTGTATTAGAACACACAAAGAGCTCTGGAGTGTTCACAGGCTAAAGCTAGGTACACACTACAGGCTTTTCACCTGATTATCATGTCAATCATAGGATAAACGACCCCATATTGCATTAGTGTGTAAAGCACATCGTATCATTCCATTTGATTTTATAAACGGACTAAAAATCTCTGCAGAATTTGCCCGACATCGTTCCTTCTTTTCTAGTGTGTATGCGCCGTGTAGGCAGATCTCCATAGAATTTACAGAGTCTCAATCTTTTCATCAGATGGTTATGCCTGATGAAGAGCACAGATCTGAGGGTAAATCATGCCAGTGTGTACATATGAACTGGCACGCCGATAGGGATTTTCAGTCAATGGTAAAATCGTTAACGATATCACATCGGGATGTAGTGTGTACCTAGCTTTAGACCATTAGACTTTAGAACATTAACAAAACACTGCAATGGAAACCATACTATAAGAAGGATATTTATTAAAACTGTTCCACAGGTAGCTGTACAGATAAAGGTGGTGTCACTCATAACAACCATTCAGATTTTTTTTCTAAATTAAATGCAATTTTGGCCTCCCATAGACCTATATCAGTGGTGGGCAACAGGTGGCACAACGCAGGGAGGTCAGGCAGCATACCCAGAGGGGGGGGGAGTACAGTGTGCTCTCTGTTCAGCCCCTTTGAAGGCTGGAGGGCTGTGCTTGCAGCTCTACAGCTATTTTACGTTGTCCCTCACTAGCCTATATGCAGCCATGTAGAGGTAGGTGGGGGTAGGGTAAGTAGTAGGCATTACAAACTTATTCTGTTTTAGGTGAATCCCTTTACAAAAGTGTGGCGGCAACCGTTTTATAGGATATCATCATGAGAATGCAGCCTATGCGTTCACAAAAAAAAAATCAGTGATATCAGCGAGACACTGTGCCTCATGCCTCCTCACATGCTGAGATTTCATGAAAATTTGCTCTTGAAATGCTATTTTGTAAGAGTTCCTGTCAACTGCACACAGTGAAGGCATCTAATTTGTGAGCTGAACCAGTAAGCAACTCATTAATTTCATAGTAACATTACTGAGGTATGTCCTGACATTTATGATGCATGGGTTGTAAAATGAATGCATGGATGTGTGATCCTTGAAGGATGTTAGATTAGCCTACAAAATGGATGGCTCCACGGTGTATAGGCGACAGGTTCACTTTGAGAAAAAAAAAAAAGTTTATCTTAAAAAGGTGGAGCAAGATCAATTAATCTTGCAATGATCGCTGAGGTAGTGTCATTTACATATTAGTTTAAAAAAAACAAACAAACTACCTTAATTAACATGTACAAAACTGAAAGTGTAAAAATCAGACTAAAATAAGCCTAACTCAACTAAAACTTTACATGCTACATACAGTTTGAATGTTGCTCCTACATTATTTTGTAGAAGTAACATGCAAATTGCAATTAAGCATTTCAGGACTGGGTTAGACAGTGGAAGAAGCAACAGCTCAGACAAATCACATGTGCAATACAACACAGACAGGAAGTGTTAGCTGAGATAAGGAATGCAGTCCCTCCTGATGACATCCACAAATGGGAATGAAGGGCAGACTGGTCCAGTCTGGGAATGCAGTAGAAAGAAAAGGCTTCCATGCCTTCTACCCCCTGCTCTGCGGGAGGAGCCTGACAGGCGCCTGTGGCTCACATCGGACAAGCCACGCTGATCATTGCAACTGGTAGCTGAGAAGAGGAGTACAAACCTCAGCCAGGGGATTGTGGCAAATAGAAATGCAGATTTCTAGGCGTAACGGAAAAAACGTGGGCAAGATAGGAAGTTGTTGCTGCTTGAAGCAAAAAGTTCCCTTAACTCTGTGTGATTGCTTTGAGCATTAACTTTTTACCTGCAGTAGAGTCCAAATATAAAAAAAATATTCAATCACATCTCAGTGAATAAAGAAAGTAACCTGAACACTGGTAACAGCCAGTCACAGAGGAAGTGATGAGGCCACAAGTGTCATTCTCTATTCTCATAGGTTTAAGAAGCGACGTCACTTTCATACATTCAGTATGAAACCAAGCAAAAAACAAAAGGCAAGAACTAGTGTATGGGACCCAACGGGAGTCTCAGGCCACAAAAAAGTGGCAAGCTAATTTATACTTCTACATACACACTTTAATTTCACATTTTAGAACTTGCTGGATAATGGGTTTTTCGGAGAAGAGATCTGGTACCTTTATCTACACACAGAGAATGGGCTTTAATTTTCCTGGGGTTTCTTTTTTTTGTTTTGTTCTTAGTGTATGTTGGTTTTTTTGTTTCCTTTCTTTCAAACAATCCCTCCTCCCCCACACAGTCAGAATTCCTCAGGTATGCGATTTAAATGGAAGAAACTGGGATCTTGCCTCAGGCCTCAGAGGGGTGGACTAGGGAATCAGACCAGACTATCAGCACCAGGATTCTAAAACCTCCCCGCTCTACAACCCCTCACCATGATCCACACAAGAATTGGTAGAGAAAAACTGAGCCAAGTAGAAGAATCACAGAACATAAAAACAGACCTCGACCTGCTCACTTAATTCCTGGGAGTGCCAATAAGCCAGTCACAAACTGGTGGCAAAGATCAGATCCTTTTCTAGCAGTAACTTCAGATCTATATGGTGTTTTTACAGATATTCTGAATGTTATACGAATTAAGCTTTATTGTTCTATTATATTAATATTTCCTTGTTAGCCAAAAAATGTTCTGCAATGAACGAGTGTGATTATTACAGGGCTGGTTTACAAACTAGAAACTAATATCATTTTAGTTGATGCAAAAAAACAAAAACAAAACAATTTGCAAGTGATGATTAGGTACATTACAGAGCACTTAAATTACTCTGCATGTAAACATAATTATACATGTGGATGCACTGGGATCAGTTTTCAAACTAAATGAACTGTAACATGTAATGCGGCTACCTAACACGCAAAGCAAGAGTAATTCTATATGTAACCCCCCACAACCAGCAGCTAAGTCTTTAGTACCCAGAATCCTTTGAGACTGCTTAACTTTACACATTTCTCTGAACAGGTCACCAGATTGACTCTGGTAAAGGGGGTTGGAGAAAGCACAAGCAAGATATTTGGTTGGACACAAGATGTTTAGCATATGAATCAGACCTCAATATAAAGAGGTCTTTCGGAGGAGCCTGCAGTAATCCGATACCCTGCAAATGAGGAATTTCTAACAATTGCAAATGGGGAAAAAAACGCAGATCAGCTAAAATTGACTGCAGGCCACTGGTAGCAACTTGGATACTAGTTCAGGTTGACGAAGCAGCGGAGACATGTACAAACTCGGAGATAAGCACAAGCCAATACAAAGTGCCGCAGCTGAACAACGCATACCTGAACTCTGTTTTACCTTCTATCTAGAAGAGCCTGCACTAAAATGTGCTCCAATGGCTGGTTTAGTGGAACAAGTGGATCTCATCTATTCAGCAACTTTCATAGACCAAGGGCTAGATTTACTAAGCTGCCGGTTTGAAAAAGTGGGGATGTTGCCTATAGCAACCAATCAGATTCTAGCTTTCATTTATTTAGTACCTTCTACAAAATGACACCTAGAATCTGATTGTCTGCTATAGGCAACATCCCCACTTTTTCAAACCCGCAGCTTAGTAAATGTAGCCCCAAGAGCGGGTGTTTGCAACAAGTGCTGTCCGACAAATGTGTAACACCAATAACAATGACAATTATTGGACTGTGATTTAGCACACCTCAAAAAAAATATTTAAACATGGGAAAAAAAAAAAAAATACTATAATTATATCATGTCCTCTACTTCTCATACAACATGAACTATGACAAACATTAACGCATTAAACGTTGGCTAAGAGTGGAAAGTGGTTAATGGGTAGGGAAAGGACAGGTGCCGATTTCTTTGCTTACAAAAAGTATAACATGTTTTGCCTTATAAAATATAGGAACATGGATTGTTAATAGGCACAGATTAAAAACAAAAGGCCCAAAATAATTCAATTGTGAAGCACTTTGCAAAACTTCAGCAGGAATACGAGACATAGGATGAAAAAATAACCACCACAAATCCCACCGTCTTGCAGGTTACACAAGTTAGCACTCAGCGTAGTTGACATACAAATATGAATGGCACTGCTGTTCCAATTATAGATTGCAGATTGAAACCCAGCTTCACTTAACTATAGAAATTCTAGGAACTGAGTTTGTTTTCTTTTAGTTTGTTTTGCTCTTGATGTGCAACAGGGGCGAGAAGAGCCTGATACGCCCCTAAAGAGGGGTCCACCCGTGACCCTACTGAAAAACAATGCTCATTTACAGACATATAAGTGCCTGCATGGTACATTTACATAGTCTGTTCTGTAAAAGGATGGTGTTGTTTTCTTGCTCAATGAGCACCACGCACTGACCTGTTTGCTTTGGTTGTATGAGGATGTTACTCTTATATGGCTATGCATAATGGGGTAATATCAAAAGCCAGTAACCACAGGGTCTTTGAAAACCTCCTTTATTTTTCTATCAAATGTAATATAAAAGACATTGAATGGCAAAAGACAACATAGAAGACCCATAAAAACTACCAGGCTGTCTATCACTGATTAACAGAAACACTCCAAACCCCTACAGTCCATATTGTACTAGCCTTTAGTGCTCCCACAGGTCTTGGTTTTTACTAGACGGGCCGGTTTACTTTGCACTTAAGCTCACATTTTTCTCCACAATTCAGACTCTTGGGGCTAGATTTACTAAGCTGCGGGTTTGAAAAAGTGGGGATGTTGCCTATAGCAACCAGATTCTAGCTTTCATTTATTTAGTACCTTCTACAAAATGACAGCTATAATCTGATTGGTTGCTATAGGCAACATCCCCACTTTTTCAAACCCACAGCTTAGTAAATCTAGTACTTGATGTTCTCAAACGTCCTTATTGTCGTTTACTTGATTTGGCTGTCAAAGGAAAGTATGGGAGAGATTTTATGGCCTATGAACAAACTACATATAGCATGGATGCCCTAGCTTTTCAATTCACAATAATCAGAGCATTATTAGTGTCCCATAATATGTTGTACAGGTATGATGCTGTCCCGGCACATAGGTACCCTTTCTGGGCTGTGACACACCTTTCACAGCCAGGAAGAAAGGATCAGATAAACATCTTAAAACAAATGCAGAACAATAGTAAAAAACAACAACTGGAAAAGGATAAACAAAAGAAAGGAAACCACATAGAGATTACTGTCCCAATGAGAGAAAGACTTCTAAAGATCTTAAGGATTCAGACAAAAATAAATAAAAAATACTGACCTGATCGCCAGCCACAGAGAAGACAAAGCTAGTGAGCAGCTATGAAGATATGCACGGCATTTCCCACTGGTGAGTGGGTGTTATTCAGGCTCTGAAACTGAAGGGCTGTCCCAGTTTTCATCTGGTAACAGAACTGTTAAAGGAGCAATATGGAAGACAACCATGTGCTCACAATAGCTTGAAGCCAGATGTTTGACTTACGACATAATAGAGACAGCAGAAGGTGTAAACAAAGAATAAACGTGTGAACTGCCCGATAGAGACTTTCAGCACACCAACACATAGGTTGGATTACAGCTGGTATGTCTATTTGCCTTGGGCTTCTTCACATGGAAGACTTTGCCGAGGGGTCTAAATTGTTACAGCAAACATCTTTAAAGGTGAACTTTCTTAGAAGGTCTCAGTTACACAAGTTTCTTCACTCTGCTGTAAAGACTTTTCGGAGCATGGGAAAAAGGTTTATCTTCTATTGCAGTCTAAGAATGCAAAATTCATATAGCTTTGTGTCAGGAGGGAGATCTGAGAGACCAAGCAGTCTCATTTGCTCTTAGAGAATTTTTAGCAAGGACCTCACATGCTATGGCTCCCGATCCACAACAATTGACAGAAGAGGGAAGAAAAATATTGTCATTATGGGCGAGTATTTTATAGCTACGTAGCATCCATGTTTGCCTCATACTGCTGGATACATTTTGTTTGTACTTTCATTGTGATTCCCAAGTGCCACCTGGGACCATTTATACGCTAAATTCAGAAAACCATTACTGAATACAGAAAGTTACACCTAAATTAAAGTTTATTAGAAATAAAAGGAATAAAATTAGCAACACCAAATTATTTAAAATCTTGTTAGAGCTCTGAATGCAAGTGTTCCATATAGAAGGCTATTTTTCTAGGCAAAAATGGAAGCTAAACATCTCCTTAGTTTAGGATACTGCATTCATTACTTAACTAAATATGTAATGGAATATGAAAAACAGAGTTTTATAGTGAATCAAGTTGTATTTTACCTATATAATGCCAATGGAAATATATATTTTACTGAAAATTAGTAATAGTCCTGTGGACTTTAAGGGTTCATTCACACCTATCCCCTGTTAATGTGCTAGTTAGCCACTAATGCCTGAAAAGTGCATTTAAGGTCAGATGAATGGTTTTTATGGGCTCGTTCCCACCATTGTGTACTAAAATTTTAACAACACGTTTCAAGTTTTAGAACAAGACGAAACCTTTTTCTCATCTTTAAGGCGCACTCTCGCTGCAAATTACAGTGTATTCCCCAGCAGCTATTTCCCGGGTGCTCCACCCGGCTGTTTTTACTAGTCACCCGGCTCCTGGAGCCTAGCAGAGTCCTATTATAATAGAAGAAACCATTGTTTCTCCTATTAGAACAGGCAGCATGTGAACACTACAGCCAGCAGTGTGTGTTAAGCTAGGTACACACTACACAGTTTTCATCCAATAATCGGCTAAATACGACATACGACCGCTCGTTCAAAAGTCAGGTCAGTGTGTGCAGTGACACGATGGTCGAAAGTCTGCCCAAATGGACGATTGTCGCTTCATTTGGTTGGTCGTACCGTTTAATATTTTCGTTCCAATCTCGTTTCCGTTGTGTAGTGTGTATAAACTTCCGACCGATCCACAACAGTGAGTACGAAATTACAGTCATTGCTCAGGACAACATGGCTGTAAAAAGTCGCTAAAGGGACGTCCGCTCTTCCCTTTATCGTCCTAAACAAGGCTAGTGTGTATGCAGTCCATGGACCGAGCGATCGGACCATCGATCGCATGTAGTCGATCGGCATAAAAAGTTGGTTGAAATTTCTGTAGTGTGTACCTAGCTTTAGACCAGTCCTGGCAGGAGTGAGCAATAACCACCAACATTTTTCAATATTATTGCAAAGTTTTACACTACCTCCATCCAGCCACCTGGCTGCAACATTTTCTGGGGAGCCCACCGAATTATATTGGTAAAAATGCAAAGCATTAAAAGCGCAGGGAAGACTTGTCAAAAACCTGTCACTAAAATGATTCTAAAGCGTTTGTTTTCATGCGTTTGGCCCTTTTCCCAGAGCACGTCTGAATGAGCCCTAATAGTTTCAGTATAGTATTATACTGTACAATAATATACATTTTTTTTTAAATGCAAATAAAAAATTAGGTTCCGCAATCAGATCCCAGCAGTTTGTGGCTAGAGATCAGCGCTGGGAGACACCTTCAAAAAAGAAGAAAAAAAAAAAAGTATATTTTTATTTATCTGTAAGTCAAGTTCAGCACAGAGATGGAGAGAGTCCACACACCAAATGCAATATTTAACTCTTTAGGGTGCCAGAATGTTTCTAAGTGGTAAAACGGATCACCATAAATACTGCTGATGCTTCCTTTTTGGTCCCCTGTGGGAGCTGTACCTTTAACAGCAAAGCTTAGCAGTGGAGAATGAATGATTACATGGAGCTCTGGAATGCGTACTGGGCCTGTGCCTAGTGCAGTGAGGGGTTGATATAAGGACACAAGGCAACTTTAGAAGCCTATCCTTTATCCTAACGATGACACATGTTGGAGAGGGTTTTGCAGACTGGGCAAACAAGCAATGGCAGCGAACACACCACACACCAGCAAGCATAATGTTAAAAGCGGCAGCCCTAGCAGATGTTTGGGGCTTTGGCGCTTGTCAGATCCTATTAAATGGTGAATTCCTGACACATAGGAGGGTTACTCTACGTACCACTGTGTTAATTAAGAAGGATTCAAGAAGCCCTTAATTATTCCGAGCTCTATTTTGTGGAAAGGAAAAATTACAGATTCTTGTTTCCCTTATGATTGCTATCAGACCCAAAAGGGGAAAAAAACCTGTTCTGAGGAACATCATCATTTATTTATATAGCGCCACTGATTCCGCAGCGCTGTACAGAGAAATCATTCACATGAGTCCCTGCCCCAGTCTAAAATTCCTAACACACACACACACACACACACACACAGACTTGAGTAAATTTTAATAGCAGCCAATTAGCCAACCAGTATGTTTTTGGAGTGTGGGAGGAAACCGGAGCACCCGGAGCAAACCCACGCAAACACGGGGAGAAACATACAAACTCCACACAGATAAGGCCATGGTTGGGAATTGTACTCAAGACCCCTGCGCTGTGAGGCAGAAGAGCTAACCACTTAGCCACCATGCTGCCCCAATATATCTACACTGGACAATACAGAGAAGGCTAATCATTAAAATTCATCATGCTAGTTTTTACATTTCTGCAACATATTCAATGGGATATTGAAGTGTATAAACCAAACAGGCTGTGCAATAAGTAAAACAAACACATGAAAAGGACAGTAGTACACATCAACCAATCAACGTTAGACAATGAAAATAAATATCTAGTTGCTACTATTATAGCACACATGCACTTTTGTACTAAACAACTGTGTGTGATAGATATATATATATATATATATATCTATCTATCTATCTATCTATCTATCACACACATTAGCAGGTATTTGTTTATCATTTTAAAGGTGCTTAGTTTTCAAAGTTAGAAGTGACTAAATCTACTTACATAAATTAAATCCCACTTCCCATCGTCACGGCAAGATCATCAGTATGTATCCTCACGCCGTCTTGCCACGGAAATAACCCAGAGGCATCATTTAGAAAACATCAAAAGATATTAAAACCAAGAGGAACACCATGTTCCTCAGAAGAGAGACACAGCCAGACCTCATGCCATGAAGATCCCACTGTGTGATGGAGAAGAATTTCAATACTTGCAATTTGTAGGAATGGACCCCAAACGAAAGAATATTTTGTGAGCACTGGTGGCAGTACACACTTAGGAATAAGTTATTTCAGGGATAGTCAGAACTGAATGCCACAAACAAGCCACCATAATCCCGTATGGGCCACATTATCCTTGCTGTCCTATGGCATTGATGTTTTACCACACAGCTCTTAGTTCTGCTGACAGCTAACTGCACTCTGCATCTGGTCTCTGTGGTCTCACCTTCACTAACACATTAATAACCTCACACACATTACTATCCTGATAGAACAATTCTCATCTGAATGAATCAAATGCCGATTTGTCAGGGTGAAGCCACAAACTGTAATAGTAGGGTCTTTTGGTGAATCAAATCTTTGTATGTGTCTGACCAGGTTTACGATACACCCTAGGTAATGGGGAAAAAAAAGAAAGGAATAAAAACACAAACAAAACAAAAATCTCCCAGCAGTTGAATGCATTATGTTGCAGTTACTAGAAGGCATGTCATTGCAGAGACATTAATATCTGTGGCAATAGCAGACTCCATACTCAGGTGCGTACAGAGGACACGTATAACATACAGTTAAACTGCACCTAAGGTAAAATGCTATTGTTTTACCAAGTGTGCGAGTAGTCTTAGTTGACTATTCTATACCATGTTCTCCTGGGCCTCTTTCTGCTCTCTTCCATAGCCTTACAAAAGGATTTCCTGTTCTACAGGAAGTTAGGTGTGCATCGGATGAGGTCATCCCTTATGGAAAACAGCAATTCCAATCTCTTCTTTTCTGACTATATTGTATTATTTATTTTTTTGGGGGGGGGGGGGGCGCAGAAGATTGTCTTGACAAAAGTTCTGTTCTCCTGACCCCTTATAACCACAGCACTGCATAACACCATGAAGAGAGGAGATTATGTCTACAGGTGATCTGAACACCATCACCTCATCAATGGCAAATCCGTATGGTGGACCACAAACCTGACCCAGATGCTCACTTAACCACCTACAGGAATAGGAACAGATTTTATGGCTGTCAGAGAAATTGAAGCTAATCACGGACAGCACCAAGGCAGCATTTACAGCATTCAGCTGATGGAAGGGTTAATGCTAACTGAAAATCTGTGCCATATGCTTCCTCTACTGGTACAGACAGTTTCCTTTACACGAATAAGCATTAGTACGGGTGAACAAGCTATACATCCGATATGAAGTAGTTCTAGTACAGTTGATCAAGCAGCACAGCTTGGAATTAACTCTCACTATCACATGAAATAAAATAATGCTGAACTCGCACGACTACTGAAATTGTTGAACAATAAGGGGAGAACAACAAATAACTGCTATAATTTTTCCAGCCATATACAACATAACAATTTTAGGGAACAAAGTGAAATTAATGGTACCCAAACTTTAATCTAACTTTTTTGTTAATCTCTAAACTTAAGTGTCAGTTTATTACTGTTTTAGGATGCGAGAAAGGCAGTTCCTAATAGAATGTACTGCATATATGACAATCACGGGACCCCGAAACAGTCTGGGACCTAGACTCACATGTTGCACACCTATGGTCTAAAGAGCACATGTTTCCTACACACAGCAGAAGCAGTCCCTTTTGGGCTTAACAAACATTCAAAATAATGCAACTAGCCAGGGAAAACCTCCATGACCAATATTAAAAGGGGACAGGCTACTACTAAATTATTAAGCTTCATGCTCAGAAATATCAGTTAAGCCACAAAATTGCTGCCTCTGCAGACAACGAGCAGGGCTGGACAAATACTGGTTGCCACAGCAACTAAAAATGCACCCTAGCAATCGGAGAAAGTCCATCTTTTCTCCGGAGATCAGCCCCATCGTCAGTGCACCTGTCAGGACCAATCAAAATCAGACCCAGCACTTCGCTATAACACGGCAATAGTAATAGTGTTCATTAACAAATACAGCTACTCCTACCAGAAATAAAGTGTCTATAGTAATAGCATTTAGCAAGGCTGATCGCGGTTGCAAAAGTTAGTTACTAGAAAGGTGTTGGACTGTAATTTCTTAATTTCTTTTTTGAGGGGTGCAGGCCGATGCATAATGTAGTGGGTATGATGACCAATTTAATCAGGTCCCTGACTTTTGTAATCATTTTGCAGCACTTGTTCTTAAAGACTCCCAAAATGCTCTGCATATTGGCTGGATTAAGCATCAGGGAAATCATGACAGTAACATTTCTGACCACACAAACTCCTGGTGACTCAAATGGGAGTTTCCATGCCTATGAACCAAACCAGCTCCAGAATGAAGCAATAAGCACACAAGTGACCCATTTCCTCACTGTCGGCTATACAGAGAAGGGTTAATTTTCCTTTTACAGTGTCAGAGGTTGTAAAGAAGGCGAGGCTCACAGCATCCAGAAGAAACTTTCCATACATGCATGGCAGGAGTATAAACATACACAACTTCCTCTTCAGCTTCAAATGTGACATTTTAGGTAACACAACAAGTTTATACTAAAAAATGTACAAAACTAGACTATTAAATGAAATACATTCACAGCCCAGCGACAGTGGAGTAGATTTATAGGTGGGGAATGAAATGATGGGGGTAGAGGGAGGGTGGTGTTTACAAAATCTAGCGGTCTAGCAACTTATAGCAGCCATGCCAGCATTTCAAGACTCTCGTTAACTTCGCAGGAGATAGTTGAGATGAGTTACATGTCCGGCTGTAGCTGAAAAGCCTGCTAACGATGCTGGGCAGACAGACCTCTGCTTCTCTGCCAAACTCCGGCTGTGCCAATCCAATGCAAACAAACCTCATGGCTTTACAGCTGACAGCCACTCAAAAAGATGTCTACCCAGGCACATTTATCACACACGATGGCCAGCATACACACAGACATGTAAGCCTGGTCCGGCTGCCAAGTCATTCTGAAAGAAACAGAAGGGTAGCAGAGGCCTGCTGTCATGGGACATTACTAATATGTGATCCAGTCTGATATCAATATGGAAGAAGAAATAAAACGAACAGGCATATTTCAATAGACTTGATTTCTATTAAAAATTAACAAAAGGTAAAAAAAAAAAAAAGGGGGGGGAAAAGGAAGAAGCTGCAAATATGACCTTAATTTGGACTTGGGTGGTCTCCAATATACTGTATACAGTTACTGTTAACCTCAATATCATAAGCCATGAGATTACTGGTAGCTGAATAAAGATTCTAAAGCAGTGATGGTCAATCCGACAAAGGACCTGTATGTGCAGCCCTCCAACCCGGAAATAAAAAGTGCTGCACATTACCTTTAAATTCAAGAATTTAAAAAACCCCAGCACCACCTCACATCACTCATCCCTAAGAAGCACACCCACAAGCATGCTCCAAAATTCCACCACAAGCTCAGATCTCCACGATTGCCTGTGCAGAGCAAGGAGGGAGAACACATGGTGCAGAATGCATTGCACCAACAACTCCTGTGTGCTACATAATCTCCCTGCAGTGTATAGGGGTGGTTGCATGACACAGAAGCCAGCTACTCCCATTCAGTCTTATTCCCTGCATTATAACAAAGCAGGGAATTAGGCAGATCAGGAGCAGCTCAGAAACACCCGTTGCCCACCTCTATTCTAGGAGTTACACATTTGTAAAAACTTGTGACCATGCAAAAATTCAGTGGTGTAACCTATAGCAACAATTCACTTTCTATAATTTCCTAGTACAATTGAAGACATGTAAACAAACACCTGATTGGCTGATAAGGGTTACAACATCTGATTGCATTTACTTGTGCTACATTGGATAGACACCTGCTACAAATGACTGTCTTACAATGTGGCAGTCACTTGCAGTGGAAGCAGACATTTATGGTCTAAACCAAGGGTAGGCAACCTGCGGCTCTCCAGGTGTTTGTGAAACTACAAATCCCAGCATGCTTTGCCAGTAGATAACCAGCAGATAGGTGGCAAGGCATGCTGGGATTTGTAGTTTCACAACACCTGGAGAGCCGCAGGTTGCCTACCCCTGGTCTAAACCAATATACACGAGACTGTAGTCTATGTCCCACCAAGACCTAGTGATACCACCGAGGCCTTAATATTGGTTCTGTCACTTTATGCAAGTGTCAGGTATACCTTAAAAAATCTTAAGTGGGGAGGGATTTCCCCAATACACACTTTAGCCACTAAGAAAGTATATATTTAATAGACAGGTAAATAAAATAGGACAGGTAGATTTTAGACATATGACTGATACTGCAAGGGGATAAAATATCTGATGCCAGGTAGTTACTTGTATATACTCTGACAATATGGACTTACAAAATGTAATTGTACTACTGTACCAAATACAGGTGTCTACATGGTGTACAGTCCTGATTGATAGGTTTCAAGGAAGCACAAGATCTTATACATTATAGGGTGGTGTCAGATTCTTTCCATCTCACAGCTTACAAGGAGCACTTAAAATGTTCTGTGTAATATGGTCTGCTAAATATAATGTACTTTAAATGGAGACGATTTTTATTGCGCTCTTTAAAAACTTATCCAAAGCACTGCTGTCAGTATATTAAAAAAGAGTTTGCAACATCCTCTCTGTTTTACTCATAAATATTATTTCAATTTGTTGCTATTAGACCCTGCGCTTTACTTGTGGAGCGAAACTTATTCGTGTGACACCAGCCATGTGTGTAACGAAACGACACTGGGGAACAACATATAAAATTTTACACCATCAAGACTTATTTTAGAGGTACGCGTGAGTTAAAGTGGCCCAGCAAGTGATACTAAACACAGATGTTGGCTTGTCAGTGATCTGTTACAAATGATCAAGTGGATTGTTTTTACTGTAAATATAGAATGTGTGGAGGAAACTTGTTGTTTCACTGCCCCACGCTGTAACATTCAAAAATAACTGACTCAATCGGTCTGAACTCTCAATAGCATATCTTACTAACGTTTACAGAGACTTATGGCAGTGCATATATTCCACTGAATCACAATCATTCATTCAAAAAGGTTTCAGGATACATTCAGACAGGAAAAAAAAGCAGCCAGGCAGAGAATACTGCTGTAACAGATAAGACATGTGTTAGGAAAATGCATTCTGTCAACAGGTAAATTTGAACACGCAGAGTGTGAAAACATGTGTATTGGTAAATGAAACCCCTAAGTAAGCTTTAAATACCTTAATTAGCGTCACGAAAAAGTAAAAAAATTAGAAGGTAACAAAAAAAAAAAAAGGTTTATTTCAAAGACCATTGGGTATTTTCTACAAAGTCGTTACGCGACCAAAAAAATGTTGGTGGACGCTGATAACTTGGCCTGTCAGCTGCTGTGCACTCCTGCTCTGGAGTACCCCTATGGTGCAACTTCCTAGTGTGTGAATCATTCACTGCGCTGCGTTATCTGACACATCATGACTGGTTTAACCCTTCAGAACCAAGACAATGACTGATGCTACTTTACTGTAAACTTCACTCATTTCCTCGGTGCTACAAAGCACTGACTCAACACCAGTGCCATCAAAAAAAAATATCAGATATTAACTCTTTCTGTGCTATGAATGAGTAGTTTAATGCTCACCGCCCACCCGGAGATGCCTTTCAGCACAATTTCAGGAAGTTCAGTTCTGCTTTATATACAGAAAGGATAAATAACAGCACCAGAATTTAACTACATATAACACTGGTGCAATCAATGGTAAGCGCAAGTAAAAATGATCAGCTACACCAGCACACTGAGCAAGTAAACATGAGCAGAAAGGCAGGCATCTAGCAATCTTTGACAACTTGTACCATCCCATGATCTACAACCAACATAACTCAAGAGTGCTACAAGTGGTTATACAGACCTGGACAGGAAAAAGCAGTAATGACGGTTGTCCATAATGACTGAACAAAATATTTAGTAATACCATAGTAACCGTATTAAACGAATTAACGAGCTGTTGACAATGAATTAACTATTAATGCACGTCACAAAAGCAAGCTACACCCCCTAAACAACAAATATTGGCATCGCTCGCTGATGGCTTACTTACACTATCAGAAGCAAAAGGCAGCTAAAATAGTCCTAAGCATGTGGGTGACCAAAATAAAAGTGAAGGGGAGTTTCAGAAGTTTTCCAAACTAAGGAGGTGACAGTTTGATCACTAAAGAGGACATCCAAAAAGGTTCAGCTGGCTTTTCTGTTTTAAACTTAGCACTAAAAAAGACACATACTGTGCCCACAGTCTCCCCATCATCACAGCTGTACAACAGGCTCAGACAACCTGTGGCTCTCTGTACATTTCAGCAAATACACAAAGCAGGATTGGCCACACAGGGGTTGTATGTAGTGAGGCAACAGCTGAAGAGCTAACAAGTTCCTTTTTTTATACTGTTGTACATGAACATGTTTCTTAACCACCATAATTACAAAGGACTGTATAATGCAAATATTAGTTGATATTATATAACAACAATGTCTCATGGCTTACAGAAATAACACACAATCCTGATTGAAAAGTCCTGGACACAAGTTTCAGCAACTAGTGGTTCTTAGGCAGTTGTGGAACTACAAGTCCAAGCAAGTCCTGTCAGCAGGAATGGCAAGCTGAGACCTGTAGTTCCCCCACCAATGGAGAGCCCACAGGTAGCCTACATCAGCTACCTGAATACACTTTCCACTGGATCACAACAAAGCCTGAGAAAAGTAAAATATCTTCCAGCCTCAGAAACACACCGACTGTTACCACCTCCACCGGGGTTCCCTCCGGGGATAACAAAGAGCAGAGACAGGGGCTCTTACCGCGATCAGGGTGCTGTTCCTGCACTGCTCCCCGTTGCTGCTGGCGCCGTCACCCGAGTCCATGGTGCCGGTGCCGGCCTGACTGCCCCTGGCGGCGTCGGTGCTGGCAGGCGGCGGGGGCTGCTGCCTCTGCTTGCCAGCTCTCTTGGCCTTGGCCTGCAGGCAGCGCTGGTGCAGATGGATGGTCTGCTGCCGCTCTATCTCCAGCCTCTCCCCGGCCACCGCGTCGTAGCGGGACTCACAGTTACCGTGGTGTCGCCGGCACAGCTCTATCCGCCGGCGGAGGCGCTCCATCACCGCGCTGTGCCGGGGAACCACAAAATCCGCCATCTGGGGAATATGAGAGCAACCTGTTCTCCCCCCCACCCCTCCCGCCTCACAACAATCCCCCAGACCCTCTTCGGCCGCTCGCCATTGTTATCTGCGCAGCCGCCATCTTGAAACTGCTTTTCTTTTTTTTTCCCCTTTTTTTTTTTTTTTTTTTCCTCTCAGTACTGGACTGTGACGTCATGGGAGACATTCTCGGCGCCCAACCAATAGGCGCCAACGTGGGCGTGACCGACCTAGTGACGTTGTGTTTTGTAAACGTAATTGTTAGCCGGGGAGGCGGTGTTGGAGAAAAAAGGAGGAGGAGTCAACAGGGAATTTGCATTCTGCAGCCTATCAGAAGATTCTGTGAGGAGGATTGACGCCCTTCTCGTGTGGGCGGTGACTTTACGGGTTGATTGACAAGCTTGTCTCCTCCCACAAGTTGTTGCAGTTTCCTCGCTGAAAACAAAACAAGTGGTTTATTTCTTTAACTTTTTTTTTTTTTTTCCTTTTTGGAACAAAGTTCAGATTCTGCTTAGGCTCTAAAAATAGTAGGAAGGGCAGCTCCTTCTGATTAGCAAACTGAGCACCACACAATATAAAACAGCAGCTATTTTTAGCTGGATATCATTTATGTTCCCTTTCCCTGACACACTAATTCCATTCAACATTAGGCTCCTGTAGAGATGAGCTAATTTTTTTAAAACTGTTTTGTGAAATATTCTTGTTATACATTTTTTGGCCTCAAAATTTCACGCACTCACCCAGTGGTCTTAAGTGTTCCCAGATTTGCTTCAACCAACCACACAGAATGAATTGACTGTCATCATCCCAACTATGGGCTAGATTTACTAAGCTGCGGGTTTGAAAAAGTGGGGATGTTGCCTGTAGCAACCAATCAGATTTTAGCTTTCATTTATTTAGTACCTTCTACAAAATGACAGCTAGAATCTGATTGGTTGCTACAGGCAACATCCCCATTTTTTTAAAACCCGCAGCTTAGTAAATCTAGCCCTGTATCATCATCATCTACATTTATGTGTAAGGCACCACAAATTCTGCAGTGCTGGGCAGCCAGCATACAAATCACACAAATACAAATAGACAAAGTTTTAGCGGACACGAAACATAGGGTAGAAATAGTCCTGCTCGTGGGAGTTTGCAGTCTAGAGGGATTTATAGTCTATATCCATAGATTATATATTAAACGGATGCAAATTTAGAAACACAATTTGCAAATGGCATTACATGATGTCGCAAAAACTAACTCGAAAAATGGTAGCACCAGAATTTGGTACCTCAGTTTTCCAGCCTGTTACAGCATGAAACTCAATTCATATATTTTGCCACAACTTTTTCCATCTCTAGGCCCCTATTTAGTGGTTGTGTCCTTTCATATCCATCCTTGTATAACTTATTTTCCACAGATTCCTACAATTATAGAACTTGCCTCTGAAAATGCCTTTTCCTTTAGGTAGAACATCAATTTTTAAAATGAAAACCTCTATAATAGTTGCAAACTAGTCCCTTCTTCATTAAATTGTTATATAGTCTAGAGACTTAATAGAGGTATTAAAATTACATTCAATTTACATATATACATACATACGTATATACACAGACAAGGGGGTTGATCTACTAAAACTTCTAAAAAGTCAAAGTGGAGGTGATTCCCATAGCAACCAAACTGATTCTAGCTATCATTTACCTAAAAAACAATAGCAAGCATCTGATTGGTTGCTATGGACAACACCTGCACTTTTAGTTTTTAGAAGTTTTGGAAAAATCTACCCCAACGTGTACAGTATTGTTGGTAAGTATTCAAAAAGAAATACATTGTTGGAAGCAAATAAATTCCAGAGAACATTCTTTAAATCTTGAGCTTGTACCTGAAAATGATCATGAATTCCAACAGTTTAAATGCCCATTTCTAGTAATATGGTCAGTGGTAATAATATAGTCAGTAAAATGGCTGGCAGTAGTAATAATTGCAGTAATATGTGGTGCTGAGTAATATACACAGTAGGAGTACCATGACTAGTTATATGCACAGTAATATGGCCAGTAATACGATGATTAACAGTTATACTCTCTCCCAGCTGGCCATTCAGAACCTAACACTGTGTTGAATACATGTTGAGCATAATTTACTCTAAAAAATGCTACCGATAAAACGTATTTACGTCCATAGGCTGAGTCGTAGGCATCTCAAGATGCGTCATGTTCTGAACCCAGAGCTGAAATAGGGCTTTGGGGGCCTAGGGCTCTAATGAAAGGGGGGGGGGCACCATTGTCTAAAATTAAGGGCATAGTATCATCATATCATCATTCACAACAGAGAAAAACTCTGTTGTTATACTCATGTCTCTCTAATTCCCTTTCCATGTTTCCTTCATTGCAGCACTCTCTGCGTCTCTCTCATGACAGCCCCCTCAGTCTCTCTCATTGCAGCCCACAAGGTGTCTCTCTCATTGCAGCCCATTCTGTGTCTCTCTTATTCTCTTATTACCGCTAAATGCCTCTCTCATTACATCTCTCTATGTCTCTCTCATTGCTGTCCCTCATTATCTGTCTCATTGCTGTCCCCTCCGTATCTCTCTCTATGCTGTCCACTCCGTGTCTCTCTCATTGCTGTCAGCTCTGTGTCTCTCTCATTGCTGCCCCCTCAGTGTCTCTCTCATTGCTGTCTCCTCCATGTCTCTTTCATTGCTGCCCCCTCCGTGTCTCTCTCATTGCTGTCTCCTCCATGCATCTCTCATTGCTGTCTCCTCCGTGGCTCTCTCATTGCTGTCCTCTCTCTGTGTCTCTCATTGCTGTCTACTCCCTGTCTCTCTCATTGCTGCTCCCTCAGTGTCTCTCACATTGCTTTTCCCTCCTTGTCTCTCTCATTGCTACCCCCTCTGTGTCTCTCTTTGCTGTCCCTCCGTGTCTCTCTCATTGCTGTCTCCTCCATGTCTCTTTCATTGCTGTCTCCTCAATGTCTCTCTCATTGCTGTATCCTCAATGTCTCTCTCATTGCTGTCTCCTCCATGTCTCTTTCATTGCTGTCTCCTCCATGTCTCTTTCATTGCTGTCTCCTCTGTGTCTCTCTCATTGCTGTCTCCTCAATGTCTCTCTCATTGCTGTCTCCTCCGTGTCTCTCTCATTGCTACCCCCTCCGTGTCTCTCTCATTGCTGTCTCCTCCGCGTCTCTCTCATTGCTGTCTCCTCCGCGTCTCTCTCATTGCTGTCTCTTCCGCGTCTCTCTCATTGCTGTCTCCTCCGCATCTCTCTCATTGCTGTCTCCGCGTCTCTCTCATTGCTGTTCTCTGTCTGTGTCTCTCATTGCTGTCTCCTCCGCGTCTCTCTCATTGCTGTCTCCTCCGCGTCTCTCTCATTGCTGTCTCCTCCGCGTCTCTCTCATTGCTGTCTCCTCCGCGTCTCTCTCATTGCTGTCTCCTCCGTGTCTCTCTCATTGCTGTCTCCTGCGTGTCTCTCTCAATGCTGTCTCTTCCGCGTCTCTCTTATTGCTGTCTCCTCCGTGTCTCTGTCATTGTTGTCTCCTCCGTGTCTCACTCATTGCTGTCTCTCCGTGTCTCTCTTTGCCGTCCCTCGTTGTGTCTCTCTTTGCTGTCTCCTCAATGTCTCTCTAATTGCTCTCCCTCTGTGTCTCTCTCATTGCTGCCCCCTCTGTGTTTCTCTCATTGCTGTCTACTCAGAGTCTCTCTCATTGCTGCCCCCTCCATGTCTCTCGCATTGTTGTCTCCTCAATGTCTCTCTCATTGCTGTCTCCTCCATGTCTCTCTCATTGCTGTCCTCTGTCTGTGTCTTTTATTGCTGTCTCCTCAATGTCTCTCTCATTGCTGTCTCCTCCATGTCTCTCTCACTGCTGTCCTCTGTCTGTGTCTTTCATTGCTGTCTCCTCCGTGTCTCTCTCATTGCTATCTCCTCCGCGTCTCTCTCATTGCTGTCTCCTCCGTGTCTCTCTCATTGCCGTCTCCTCCATGGCTCTCTCATTGCTGTCTCCTCCGCGTCTCTCTCATTGCTGTCTCCTGCGTGTCTCTCTCATTGCTGCCCCCACCGTGTCTCTCTCATTGCTGTCCCCTTCGTGTCTCTCTCATTGCTGTCTCCTCCATGTCTCTCTCATTGCTGTCCTCTGTCTGTGTCTCTCATTGCTATCTCCTCCGTGTCTCTCTCATTGCTGTCTCCTCCGCGTCTCTCTCATTGCTGCCCCCTCTGTGTCTCTCTCATTGCTGTCTCCTCCGCGTCTCTCTCATTGCTGTCTCCTCCGCGCCTCTCTCATTGCTGTCTCCTCCGTGTCTCTCTCATTGCTGTCTCCTCCGTGTCTCTCTCATTGCTGTCTCCTCCGCGTCTCTCTCATTGCTGTCCTCTGTCTGTGTCTCTCTCATTGCTGTCTCCTCCGCGTCTCTCTCATTGCTGTCTCCCCCTGCGCCTCTCTCATTGCTGTCTCCTCCGTGTCTCTCTCATTGCTGTCTCCTCCATGTCTCAATCATTACTGTCTCCTCCGTGTCTCTCTCATTGCTGTCTCCTCCATGTCTCTCTCATTGTTGTCTCCTCCGTGTCTCTCTCATTGCTATCTCCTCCGTGTCTCTCTCATTGCTGTCCTCTGTCTGTGTCTCTCATTGCTGTATCCTCCGCGTCTCTCTCATTGCTGCCCCCTCCGTGTCTCTCTCATTGCTGCCCCCTCCGTGTCTCTCTCATTGCTGCCCCCTCCGTGTCTCTCTCTCATTGCTGTCTCCTCCGTGTCTCTCTCATTGCTGTATTCTCAGTGTCTCTGTCATTGCTGTCTCCTCCGTGTCTCTCTCATTGCTGTCCCCTCCGCATCTCTCTCATTGCTGTCTCCTCCGCGTCTCTCTCATTGCTGTCTCCTCCGTGTCTCTCTCATTGCTGCCCACTCCGTGTCTCTCTCATTGCTGCCTCCTCCGTGTCTCTCTCTCATTGCTGTCTTCTCCGCGTCTCTCTCATTGCTGTCTCCTCCGCGTCTCTCTCATTGCTGTCTCCTCTGTGTCTCTCTCATTGCTGTCCCCTCCGTGTCTCTCTCATTGCTGTCCCGTCCGCGTCTCTCTTATTGCTGTCTCCTCCGCGTCTCTCTCATTGCTGTCTCCTCCGCTTCTCTCTCATTGCTGTCTCCTCCACGTCTCTCTCATTGCTGTCTCCTCCGTGTCTCTCTCATTGCTGTCTCCTTCGCGTCTCTCTCATTGTTGTCTCCTCAATGTCTCTCTCATTGCTGTATCCTCCGTGTCTCTCTCATTGCTGCCCCCTCCGTGTCTCTCTCATTGCTGTCTCCTCCGTGTCTCTCTCATTGCTGTCTCCTCCGCGCCTCTCTCATTGCTGTCTCCTCCGTGTCTGTCTCATTGCTGTCTCCTCGGTGTCTCTCTCTTTGCTGCCCCCTCCGTGTCTCTCTCATTGCTGTCCCCTCCGCGTCTCTCTCATTGTTGTCTCCTCTGCGCCTCTCTCATTGCTGTCTCCTCCGTGTCTCTCTCATTGCTGTCTCCTCCGCATCTCTCTCATTGCTGTCTCCTCCGCGTGTCTCTCAATGCTGTCTCCTCCGCGCCTCTCTCATTGCTGTCTCCTCCGTGTCTCTCTCATTGCTGCCTCCTCCGTGTGTCTCTCATTGCTGCCCCCTCTGTGTCTCTCTCATTGCTGTCTCCTCCACATCTCTCTCATTGCTGTCTCCTCCGCGCCTCTCTCATTGCTGTCTCCTCCGTGTCTCTCTCATTGCTGCCCCCTCTGTGTCTCTCTCATTGCTGTCTCCTCCGCATCTCTCTCATTGCTGTCTCCTCCGCGCCTCTCTCAATGCTGTCTCCTCCGTGTCTCTCTCATTGCTGTCTCCTCCGTGTCTCTCTCATTGCTGTCTCCTCCGCGTCTCTCTCATTGCTGTCCTCTGTCTGTGTCTCTCATTGCTGTCTCCTCCATGTCTCAATCATTACTGTCTCCTCCGTGTCTCTCTCATTGCTGTCTCCTCCATGTCTCTCTCATTGTTGTCTCCTCCGTGTCTCTCTCATTGCTATCTCCTCCGTGTCTCTCTCATTGCTGTCCTCTGTCTGTGACTCTCATTGCTGTATCCTCCGCGTCTCTCTCATTGCTGCCCCCTCCGTGTCTCTCTCATTGCTGCCCCCTCCGTGTCTCTCTCATTGCTGCCCCCTCCGTGTCTCTCTCATTGCTGCCCCCTCCGTGTCTCTCTCTCATTGCTGTCTCCTCCGTGTCTCTCTCATTGCTGTCTTCTCAGTGTCTCTGTCATTGCTGTCTCCTCCGTGTCTCTCTCATTGCTGTCCCCTCCGCATCTCTCTCATTGCTGTCTCCTCCGCGTCTCTCTCATTGCTGCCCCCTCCGTGTCTCTCTCATTGCTGCCCCCTCCGTGTCTCTCTCATTGCTGCCCCCTCCGTGTCTCTCTCATTGCTGCCTCCTCTGTGTCTCTCTCTCATTGCTGTCTCCTCCGCGTCTCTCTCATTGCTGTCTCCTCTGTGTCTCTCTCATTGCTGTCCCCTCCGTGTCTCTCTCATTGCTGCCTCTTCTGTGTCTCTCTCATTGATGTCTCCTCTGTGTCTCTCTCATTGCTGTCCCGTCCGCGTCTCTCTTATTGCTGTCTCCTCCGCGTCTCTCTCATTGCTCTCTCCTCCGCTTCTCTCTCATTGCTGTCTCCTCTGCATCTCTCTCATTGCTGTCTCCTCCGCGTCTCTCTCATTGCTGTCTCCTCCATGTCTCTCTCATTGCTGCCCCCTCCCTGTCTCTCTCTCATTGCTGTCTCTTCCGTGTCTCTCTCATTGCTGTCTCCTCTGTGTCTCTCTCATTGCTGTCCCCTCCGTGTCTCTCTCATTGCTGCCTCTTCTGTGTCTCTCTCATTGCTGTCTCCTCTGTGTCTCTCTCATTGCTGTCTCCTCCGTGTTTCTCTCATTGCTGTCTCCTCCGTGTCTCTGTCATTGCTGTCTCCTCAGTGTCTCTCTCATTGCTGTCTCCTCCGTGTCTCTGTCATTGCTGTCTCCTCAATGTCTCTCTCATTGCTGTCTCCACCGTGTCTCTGTCATTGCTGTCTCCTCAATGTCTCTATCATTGCTGTCTCCTCCGTGTCTCTCTCATTTCTGTCTCGTCCGTGTCTTTCTCATTGCTGCCCCTTCCGTGTCTCTCTCATTGCTGCCCCCTCCGTGTCTCTCTCATTGCTGCCCCCTCTGTGTCTTTCTCATTGCTGTCTCCTCCGTGTCTCTCTCATTGCTGTCTCCTCCGCGTCTCTCTCATTGCTGTCTCCACCGCGTCTCTCTCATTGCTGTCTGCTCCGCGTCTCTCTCATTGCTGTCTCCTCTGTGTCTCTCTCATTGCTGTCTCCTCCGTGTCTCTCTCATTGCTGTCTCCTCGGCGTCTCTCTCATTGCTGTCCTCTGTCTGTGTCTCTCATTGCTGTCTCCTCCATGTCTCAATCATTACTGTCTCCTCCGTGTCTCTCTCATTGCTGTCTCCTCCATGTCTCTCTCATTGTTGTCTCCTCCGTGTCTCTCTCATTGCTATCTCCTCCGTGTCTCTCTCATTGCTGTCCTCTGTCTGTGTCTCTCATTGCTGTATCCTCCGCGTCTCTCTCATTGCTGCCCCCTCCGTGTCTCTCTCATTGCTGCCCCCTCCGTGTCTCTCTCATTGCTGCCCCCTCCGTGTCTCTCTCTCATTGCTGTCTCCTCCGTGTCTCTCTCATTGGTGTCTTCTCAGTGTCTCTGTCATTGCTGTCTCCTCCGTGTCTCTCTCATTGCTGTCCCCTCCGCATCTCTCTCATTGCTGTCTCCTCTGCGTCTCTCTCATTGCTGTCTCCTCCGTGTCTCTCTCATTGCTGCCCCCTCCCTGTCTCTCTCTCATTGCTGTCTCTTCCGTGTCTCTCTCATTGCTGTCTCCTCTGTGTCTCTCTCATTGCTGTCCCCTCCGTGTCTCTCTCATTGCTGCCTCTTCTGTGTCTCTCTCATTGCTGTCTCCTCTGTGTCTCTCTCATTGCTGTCTCCTCCGTGTTTCTCTCATTGCTGTCTCCTCCGTGTCTCTGTCATTGCTGTCTCCTCAGTGTCTCTCTCATTGCTGTCTCCTCCGTGTCTCTGTCATTGCTGTCTCCTCAATGTCTCTCTCATTGCTGTCTCCACCGTGTCTCTGTCATTGCTGTCTCCTCAATGTCTCTATCATTGCTGTCTCCTCCGTGTCTCTCTCATTTCTGTCTCGTCCGTGTCTTTCTCATTGCTGCCCCTTCCGTGTCTCTCTCATTGCTGCCCCCTCCGTGTCTCTCTCATTGCTGCCCCCTCTGTGTCTTTCTCATTGCTGTCTCCTCCGTGTCTCTCTCATTGCTGTCTCCTCCGCGTCTCTCTCATTGCTGTCTCCTCCGCGTCTCTCTCATTGCTGTCTGCTCCGCGTCTCTCTCATTGCTGTCTCCTCTGTGTCTCTCTCATTGCTGTCTCCTCCGTGTCTCTCTCATTGCTGTCTCCTCGGCGTCTCTCTCATTGCTGTCCTCTGTCTGTGTCTCTCATTGCTGTCTCCTCCATGTCTCAATCATTACTGTCTCCTCCGTGTCTCTCTCATTGCTGTCTCCTCCATGTCTTTCTCATTGTTGTCTCCTCCGTGTCTCTCTCATTGCTATCTCCTCCGTGTCTCTCTCATTGCTGTCCTCTGTCTGTGTCTCTCATTGCTGTATCCTCCGCGTCTCTCTCATTGCTGCCCCCTCCGTGTCTCTCTCATTGCTGCCCCCTCCGTGTCTCTCTCATTGCTGCCCCCTCCGTGTCTCTCTCTCATTGCTGTCTCCTCCGTGTCTCTCTCATTGGTGTCTTCTCAGTGTCTCTGTCATTGCTGTCTCCTCCGTGTCTCTCTCATTGCTGTCCCCTCCGCATCTCTCTCATTGCTGTCTCCTCTGCGTCTCTCTCATTGCTGTCTCCTCCGCGTCTCTCTCATTGCTGCCCCCTCAGTGTCTCTCTCATTGCTGCCCCCTCCGTGTCTCTCTCATTGCTGCCCCCTCCGTGTCTCTCTCATTGCTGCCTCCTCTGTGTCTCTCTCTCATTGCTGTCTCCTCCGCGTCTCTCTCATTGCTGTCTCCTCTGTGTCTCTCTCATTGCTGTCCCCTCCGTGTCTCTCTCATTGCTGCCTCTTCTGTGTCTCTCTCATTGCTGTCTCCTCTGTGTCTCTCTCATTGCTGTCCCGTCCGCGTCTCTCTTATTGCTGTCTCCTCCGCGTCTCTCTCATTGCTCTCTCCTCCGCTTCTCTCTCATTGCTGTCTCCTCTGCGTCTCTCTCATTGCTGTCTCCTCCGCGTCTCTCTCATTGCTGTCTCCTCCGTGTCTCTCTCATTGCTGCCCCCTCCGTGTGTCTCTCTCTCATTGCTGTCTCCTCCGTATCTCTCTCATTGCTGTCTCCTCTGTGTCTCTCTCATTGCTGTCCCCTCCGTGTCTCTCTCATTGCTGCCTCTTCTGTGTCTCTCTCATTGCTGTCTCCTCTGTGTCTCTCTCATTGCTGTCCCGTCCGCGTCTCTCTTATTGCTGTCTCCTCCGCGTCTCTCTCATTGCTGTCTCCTCCGCTTCTCTCTCATTGCTGTCTCCTCCGCGTCTCTCTCTTTGCTGTCTCCTCCGCGTCTCTTTCATTGCTATCTCCTCCGTGTCTCTCTCATTGCTGCCCCCTCCGTGTCTCTCTCATTGCTGTCTCCTCCGTGTCTCTCTCATTGCTGTCTCCTCCGTGTGTCTCTCATTGCTGTCTCCTCCGTGTCTCTGTCATTGCTGTCTCCTCAGTGTCTCTCTCATTGCTGTCTCCTCCGTGTCTCTGTCATTGCTGTCTCCTCAATGTCTCTCTCATTGCTGTCTCCACCGTGTCTCTGTCATTGCTGTCTCCTCAATGTCTCTATCATTGCTGTCTCCTCCGTGTCTCTCTCATTTCTGTCTCGTCCGTGTCTTTCTCATTGCTGCCCCTTCCGTGTCTCTCTCATTGCTGCCCCCTCCGTGTCTCTCTCATTGCTGCCCCCTCCGTGTCTCTCTCTCATTGCTGTCTCCTCCGTGTCTCTCTCATTGCTGTCTTCTCAGTGTCTCTGTCATTGCTGTCTCCTCCGTGTCTCTCTCATTGCTGTCCCCTCCGCATCTCTCTCATTGCTGCCTCTTCTGTATCTCTCTCATTGCTGTCTCCTCTGTGTCTCTCTCATTGCTGTCCCGTCCGCGTCTCTCTCATTGCTGTCTCCTCCGCGTCTCTCTCATTGCTGTCTCCTCCGTGTCTCTCTCATTGCTGCCCCCTCCGTGTCTCTCTCTCATTGCTGTCTCCTCCGTGTCTCTCTCATTGCTGTCTCCTCTGTGTCTCTCTCATTGCTGTCCCCTCCGTGTCTCTCTCATTGCTGCCTCTTCTGTGTCTCTCTCATTGCTGTCTCCTCTGTGTCTCTCTCATTGCTGTCCCGTCCGCGTCTCTCTTATTGCTGTCTCCTCCGCGTCTCTCTCATTGCTGTCTCCTCCGCTTCTCTCTCATTGCTGTCTCCTCCGCGTCTCTTTCTTTGCTGTCTCCTCCGCGTCTCTTTCATTGCTATCTCCTCCGTGTCTCTCTCATTGCTGCCCCCTCCGTGTCTCTCTCATTGCTGTCTCCTCCCTGTCTCTCTCATTGCTGTCTCCTCCGTGTTTCTCTCATTGCTGTCTCCTCCGTGTCTCTGTCATTGCTGTCTCCTCAGTGTCTCTCTCATTGCTGTCTCCTCCGTGTCTCTGTCATTGCTGTCTCCTCAATGTCTCTCTCATTGCTGTCTCCATCGTGTCTCTGTCATTGCTGTCTCCTCAATGTCTCTATCATTGCTGTCTCCTCCATGTCTCTCTCATTTCTGTCTCGTCCGTGTCTTTCTCATTGCTGCCCCTTCCGTGTCTCTCTCATTGCTGCCCCCTCCGTGTCTCTCTCATTGCTGCCCCCTCTGTGTCTTTCTCATTGCTGTCTCCTCCGTGTCTCTCTCATTGCTGTCTCCTCCGCGTCTCTCTCATTGCTGTCTCCTCTGCAACTCTCTCATTGCTGTCCGCTCTGCGTCTCTCTCATTGCTGTCCCCTCCGCGTCTCTCTCATTGCTGTCTCCTCCGCGTCTCTCTCATTGCTGTCTCCTCCGCGTCTCTCTCATTGCTGTCTCCTCCGCGTCTCTCTCATTGCTGCCCCCTCCGTGTCTCTCTAATTGCTGTCTCCTCCGCGTCTCTCTCATTGCTGTCTCCTCCGTGTCTCTCTCATTGCTGACCCCTCTGTGTCTCTCTCTCATTGCTGTCTCCTCCGCGTCTCTCTCATTGCTGTCTCTTCAGTGTCTCTCTCATTGCTGCCCCCTTCGCGTCTCTCTCATTGCTGTCTCCTCCGTGTCTCTCTCATTGCTGTCCCCTCCGCGTCTCTCTCATTGCTGTCTCCTCCGCGTCTCTCTCATTGCTGTCCCCTCCGCATCTCTCTCATTGCTGTCTCCTCCGCGTCTCTCTTATTGATGTCTCCTCCGCGTCTCTCTCATTGCTGTCTCCTCCGCGTCTCTCTCATTGCTGCCCCCTCCGTGTCTCTCTCATTGCTGTCTCCTCCGCGTCTCTCTCATTGCTGTCCCCTCCGCATCTCTCTCATTGCTGTCTCCTCCGCGTCTCTCTTATTGATGTCTCCTCCGCGTCTCTCTCATTGCTGTCTCCTCCGCGTCTCTCTCATTGCTGCCCCCTCCGTGTCTCTCTAATTTCTGTCTCCTCCGCGTCTCTCTCATTGCTGTCTCCTCCGTGTCTCTCTCATTGCTGCCCCCTCCGTGTCTCTCTCTCATTGCTGTCTCCTCCGCGTCTCTCTCATTGCTGTCTCCTCTGTGTCTCTCTCATTGCTGTCTCCTCCGTGTCTCTCTCATTGCTGCCTCTTCTGTGTCTCTCTCATTGCTGTCTCCTCTGTGTCTCTCTCATTGCTGTCTCCTCCGCGTCTCTCTCATTGCTGTCTCCTCCGCTTCTCTCTCATTGCTGTCTCCTCCGCGTCTCTCTCTTTGCTGTCTCCTCCGCGTCTCTCTCATTGCTGTCTCCTCCGTGTCTGTCCCATTGCTGCCCCCTCCGTGTCTCTCTCATTGCTGCCCCCTCTGTGTCTCTCTTATTGCTGCCCCCTCTGTGTCTTTCTCATTGCTGTCTCCTCCGTGTCTCTCTCATTGCTGCCCCCTCCGTGTCTCTCTCATTGCTGTCTTCTCAGTGTCTCTGTCATTGCTGTCTCCTCCGTGTCTCTCTCATTGCTGTCTCCTCCGTGTCTCTCTCATTTTTGTCTCCTCCGTGTCTCTCTCATTGCTGCCTCTTCTGTGTCTCTCTCATTGCTGTCTCCTCTGTGTCTCTCTCATTGCTGTCTCCTCTGTGTCTCTCTCATTGCTGTCTCCTCCGTGTCTCTCTCATTGCTGTCTCCTCCGCTTCTCTCTCATTGCTGTCTCCTCCGCGTCTCTCTCTTTGCTGTCTCCTCCGCGTCTCTCTCATTGCTGTCTCCTCCGTGTTTGTCCCATTACTGCCCCCTCCGTGTCTCTCTCATTGCTGCCCCCTCTGTGTCTCTCTTATTGCTGCCCCCTCCGTGTCTCTCTAATTGCTGTCTTCTCAGTGTCTCTGTCATTGCTGTCTCCTCCGTGTCTCTCTCATTGCTGTCTCCTCCGTGTCTCTCTCAGTGCTGTCTCCTCCGTGTCTCTGTCATTGCTGTCTCCTCCGTGTCTCTCTCATTGCTGTCTCCTCCGTGTTTCTGTCATTGCTGTCTCCTCCGTGTCTCTCTCATTGCTGTCTCTTCAGTGTCTCTCTCATTGCTGCCCCCTTCGCGTCTCTCTCATTGCTGTCTGCTCCGCGTCTCTCTCATTGCTGTCCCCTCCGCATCTCTCTCATTGCTGTCTCCTCCGCGTCTCTCTCATTGATGTCTCCTCAGCGTCTCTCTCATTGCTGTCTCCTCCGCGTCTCTCTCATTGCTGCCCCCTCCGTGTCTCTCTAATTTCTGTCTCCTCCACGTCTCTCTCATTGCTGTCTCCTCCGTGTCTCTCTCATTGCTGCCCCCTCCGTGTCTCTCTCTCATTGCTGTCTCCTCCGCGTCTCTCTCATTGCTGTCTCCTCTGTGTCTCTCTCATTGCTGTCTCCTCCGTGTCTCTCTCATTGCTGCCTCTTCTGTGTCTCTCTCATTGCTGTCTCCTCTGTGTCTCTCTCATTGCTGTCTCCTCCGCGTCTCTCTCATTGCTGTCTCCTCCGCTTCTCTCTCATTGCTGTCTCCTCCGCGTCTCTCTCTTTGCTGTCTCCTCCGCGTCTCTCTCATTGTTGTCTCCTCTGCGCCTCTCTCATTGCTGTCTCCTCCGTGTCTCTCTCATTGCTGTCTCCTCCGCATCTCTCTCATTGCTGTCTCCTCCGCGTGTCTCTCAATGCTGTATCCTCCGCGCCTCTCTCATTGCTGTCTCCTCCGTGTCTCTCTCATTGCTGCCTCCTCCGTGTGTCTCTCATTGCTGCCCCCTCTGTGTCTCTCTCATTGCTGTCTCCTCCGCATCTCTCTCATTGCTGTCTCCTCCGCGCCTCTCTCATTGCTGTCTCCTCCGTGTCTCTCTCATTGCTGCCCCCTCTGTGTCTCTCTCATTGCTGTCTCCTCCGCGTCTCTCTCATTGCTGTCTCCTCCGCGCCTCTCTCATTGCTGTCTCCTCCGTGTCTCTGTCATTGCTGTCTCCTCCGTGTCTCTCTCATTGCTGTCTCCTCTGCGTCTCTCTCATTGCTGTCCTCTGTCTGTGTCTCTCATTGCTGTCTCCTCCATGTCTCAATCATTACTGTCTCCTCCGTGTCTCTCTCACTGCTTTCTCCTCCATGTCTCTCTCATTGTTGTTTCCTCCGTGTCTCTCTCATTGCTATCTCCTCCGTGTCTCTCTCATTGCTGTCCTCTGTCTGTGTCTCTCATTGCTGTCTCCTCCGCGTCTCTCTCATTGCTGCCCCCTCCGTGTCTCTCTCATTGCTGCCCCCTCCGTGTCTCTCTCTCATTGCTGTCTCTTCCATGTCTCTCTCATTGCTGTCTTCTCAGTGTCTCTGTCATTGCTGTCTCCTCCGTGTCTCTCTCATTGCTGTCCCCTCCGCATCTCTCTCATTGCTGTCTCCTCCGCGACTCTCTCATTGCTGTCTCCTCCGCGTCTCTCTCATTGCTGCCCCCTCCGTGTCTCTCTCATTGCTGCCCCCTCCGTGTCTCTCTCATTGCTGCCCCCTCTGTGTCTCTCTCATTGCTGCCTCCTCTGTGTCTCTCTCTCATTGCTGTCTCCTCCGCGTCTCTCTCATTGCTGTCTCCTCTGTGTCTCTCTCATTGCTGTCCCCTCCGTGTCTCTCTCATTGCTGCCTCTTCTGTGTCTCTCTCATTGCTGTCTCCTCTGTGTCTCTCTCATTGTTGTCCCGTCCGCGTCTCTCTTATTGCTGTCTCCTCCGCGTCTCTCTCATTGCTGTCTCCTCCGCTTCTCTCTCATTGCTGTCTCCTCTGCGTCTCTCTCATTGCTGTCTCCTCCGCGTCTCTCTCATTGCTGTCTCCTCCGTGTCTCTCTCATTGCTGCCCCCTCCGTGTCTCTCTCTCATTGCTGTCTCCTCCGTGTCTCTCTCATTGCTGTCTCCTCTGTGTCTCTATCATTGCTGTCCCCTCCGTGTCTCTCTCATTGCTGCCTCTTCTGTGTCTCTCTCATTGCTGTCTCCTCTGTGTCTCTCTCATTGCTGTCCCGTCCGCGTCTCTCTTATTGCTGTCTCCTCCGCGTCTCTCTCATTGCTGTCTCCTCCGCTTCTCTCTCATTGCTGTCTCCTCCGCGTCTCTCTCTTTGCTGTCTCCTCCGCGTCTCTCTCATTGCTGTCTCCTCCGCGTCTCTTTCATTGCTATCTCCTCCGTGTCTCTCTCATTGCTGCCCCCTCCGTGTCTCTCTCATTGCTGTCTCCTCCGTGTCTCTCTCATTGCTGTCTCCTCCGTGTTTCTCTCATTGCTGTCTCCTCCGTGTCTCTGTCATTGCTGTCTCCTCAGTGTCTCTCTCATTGCTGTCTCCTCCGTGTCTCTGTCATTGCTGTCTCCTCAATGTCTCTCTCATTGCTGTCTCCACCGTGTCTCTGTCATTGCTGTCTCCTCAATGTCTCTATCATTGCTGTCTCCTCCGTGTCTCTCTCATTTCTGTCTCGTCCGTGTCTTTCTCATTGCTGCCCCTTCCGTGTCTCTCTCATTGCTGCCCCCTCCGTGTCTCTCTCATTGCTGCCCCATCTGTGTCTTTCTCATTGCTGTCTCCTCCGTGTCTCTCTCATTGCTGTCTCCTCCGCGTCTCTCTCATTGCTGTCTCCTCCGCGTCTCTCTCATTGCTGTCTGCTCCGCGTCTCTCTCATTGCTGTCCCCTCCGCGTCTCTCTCATTGCTATCTCCTCCGCGTCTCTCTCATTGATGTCTCCTCCGCGTCTCTCTCATTGCTGTCTCCTCCGCGTCTCTCTCATTGCTGCCCCCTCCGTGTCTCTCTAATTGCTGTCTCCTCCGCGTCTCTCTCATTGCTGTCTCCTCCGTGTCTCTCTCATTGCTGACCCTTCTGTGTCTCTCTCTCATTGCTGTCTCCTCCGCGTCTCTCTCATTGCTGTCTCTTCAGTGTCTCTCTCATTGCTGCCCCCTTCGCGTCTCTCTCATTGCTGTCTGCTCCGCGTCTCTCTCATTGCTGTCCCCTCCGCATCTCTCTCATTGCTATCTCCTCCGTGTCTCTCTCATTGCTGTCCTCTGTCTGTGTCTCTCATTGCTGTCTCCTCCGCGTCTCTCTCATTGCTGCCCCCTCCGTGTCTCTCTCATTGCTGCCCCCTCCGTGTCTCTCTGTCATTGCTGTCTCCTCCGTGTCTCTCTCATTGCTGTCCCCTCTGCATCTCTCTCATTGCTGTCTCCTCCGCGACTCTCTCATTGCTGTCTCCTCCGCGTCTCTCTCATTGCTGCCCCCTCCGTGTCTCTCTCATTGCTGCCCCCTCCGTGTCTCTCTCATTGCTGCCCGCTCTGTGTCTCTCTCATTGCTGCCTCCTCTGTGTCTCTCTCTCATTGCTGTCTCCTCCGCGTCTCTCTCATTGCTGTATCCTCTGTGTCTCTCTCATTGCTGTCCCCTCCGTGTCTCTCTCATTGCTGCCTCTTCTGTGTCTCTCTCATTGCTGTCTCCTCTGTGTCTCTCTCATTGTTGTCCCGTCCGCGTCTCTCTTATTGCTGTCTCCTCCGCGTCTCTCTCATTGCTGTCTCCTCCGCTTCTCTCTCATTGCTGTCTCCTCTGCGTCTCTCTCATTGCTGTCTCCTCCGCGTCTCTCTCATTGCTGTCTCCTCCGTGTCTCTCTCATTGCTGCCCCCTCCGTGTCTCTCTCTCATTGCTGTCTCCTCCGTGTCTCTCTCATTGCTGTCTCCTCTGTGTCTCTATCATTGCTGTCCCCTCCGTGTCTCTCTCATTGCTGCCTCTTCTGTGTCTCTCTCATTGCTGTCTCCTCTGTGTCTCTCTCATTGCTGTCCCGTCCGCGTCTCTCTTATTGCTGTCTCCTCCGCGTCTCTCTCATTGCTGTCTCCTCCGCTTCTCTCTCATTGCTGTCTCCTCCGCGTCTCTCTCTTTGCTGTCTCCTCCGCGTCTCTCTCATTGCTGTCTCCTCCGCGTCTCTTTCATTGCTATCTCCTCCGTGTCTCTCTCATTGCTGCCCCCTCCGTGTCTCTCTCATTGCTGTCTCCTCCGTGTCTCTCTCATTGCTGTCTCCTCCGTGTTTCTCTCATTGCTGTCTCCTCCGTGTCTCTGTCATTGCTGTCTCCTCAGAGTCTCTCTCATTGCTGTCTCCTCCGTGTCTCTGTCATTGCTGTCTCCTCAATGTCTCTCTCATTGCTGTCTCCACCGTGTCTCTGTCATTGCTGTCTCCTCAATGTCTCTATCATTGCTGTCTCCTCCGTGTCTCTCTCATTTCTGTCTCGTCCGTGTCTTTCTCATTGCTGCCCCTTCCGTGTCTCTCTCATTGCTGCCCCCTCCGTGTCTCTCTCATTGCTGCCCCCTCTGTGTCTTTCTCATTGCTGTCTCCTCCGTGTCTCTCTCATTGCTGTCTCCTCCGCGTCTCTCTCATTGCTGTCTCCTCCGCGTCTCTCTCATTGCTGTCTGCTCCGCGTCTCTCTCATTGCTGTCCCCTCCGTGTCTCTCTCATTGCTGTCTCCTCCGCGTCTCTCTCATTGATGTCTCCTCCGCGTCTCTCTCATTGCTGTCTCCTCCGCGTCTCTCTCATTGCTGCCCCCTCCGTGTCTCTCTAATTGCTGTCTCCTCCGCGTCTCTCTCATTGCTGTCTCCTCCGTGTCTCTCTCATTGCTGACCCCTCTGTGTCTCTCTCTCATTGCTGTCTCCTCCGCGTCTCTCTCATTGCTGTCTCTTCAGTGTCTCTCTCATTGCTGCCCCCTTCGCGTCTCTCTCATTGCTGTCTGCTCCGCGTCTCTCTCATTGCTGTCCCCTCCGCATCTCTCTCATTGCTGTCTCCTCCGCGTCTCTCTCATTGATGTCTCCTCAACGTCTCTCTCATTGCTGTCTCCTCCGCGTCTCTCTCATTGCTGCCCCCTCCGTGTCTCTCTAATTTCTGTCTCCTCCGCGTCTCTCTCATTGCTGTCTCCACCGTGTCTCTCTCATTGCTGCCCCCTCCGTGTCTCTCTCTCATTGCTGTCTCCTCCGCGTCTCTCTCATTGCTGTCTCCTCTGTGTCTCTCTCATTGCTGTCTCCTCCGTGTCTCTCTCATTGCTGCCTCTTCTGTGTCTCTCTCATTGCTGTCTCCTCTGTGTCTCTCTCATTGCTGTCTCCTCCGCGTCTCTCTCATTGCTGTCTCCTCCGCTTCTCTCTCATTGCTGTCTCCTCCGCGTCTCTCTCTTTGCTGTCTCCTCCGCGTCTCTCTCATTGCTTTCTCCTCCGCGTCTCTCTCATTGCTGTCTCCTCCGTGTCTGTCCCATTGCTGCTCCCTCCGTGTCTCTCTCATTGCTGCCCCCTCTGTGTCTCTCTTGTTGCTGACCCCACTGTGTCTCTCTCTCATTGCTGTCTCCTCCGCGTCTCTCTCATTGCTGTCTCTTCAGTGTCTCTCTCATTGCTGCCCCCTCCGTGTCTCTCTCAATGCTGTCTCCTCCGTGTCTCTCTCATTGCTGTCTCCTCCGTGTTTCTCTCATTGCTGTCTCCTCCGTGTCTCTGTCATTGCTGTCTCCTCAGTGTCTCTCTCATTGCTGTCTCCTCCGTGTCTCTGTCATTGCTGTCTCCTCAATGTCTCTCTCATTGCTGTCTCCACCGTGTCTCTGTCATTGCCGTCTCCTCAATGTCTCTATCATTGCTGTCTCCTCCGTGTCTCTCTCATTTCTGTATTGTCCGTGTCTTTCTCATTGCTGCCCCTTCCGTGTCTCTCTCATTGCTGCCCCCTCCGTGTCTCTCTCATTGCTGCCCCCTCTGTGTCTTTCTCATTGCTGTCTCTCTCATTGCTGTCTCCTCCGCGTCTCTCTCATTGCTGTCTCCTCCGCGTCTCTCTCATTGCTGTCTGCTCCGCGTCTCTCTCATTGCTGTCCCCTCCGCGTCTCTCTCATTGCTGTCTCCTCCGCGTCTCTCTCATTGATGTCTCCTCCGCGTCTCTCTCATTGCTGTCTCCTCCGCGTCTCTCTCATTGCTGCCCCCTCCGTGTCTCTCTAATTGCTGTCTCCTCCGCGTCTCTCTCATTGCTGTCTCCTCCGTGTCTCTCTCATTGCTGACCCCTCTGTGTCTCTCTCTCATTGCTGTCTCCTCCGCGTCTCTCTCATTGCTGTCTCTTCAGTGTCTCTCTCATTGCTGCCCCCTTCGCGTCTCTCTCATTGCTGTCTGCTCCGCGTCTCTCTCATTGCTGTCCCCTCCGCATCTCTCTCATTGCTGTCTCCTCCGCGTCTCTCTCATTGATGTCTCCTCCGCGTCTCTCTCATTGCTGTCTCCTCCGCGTCTCTCTCATTGCTGCCCCCTCCGTGTCTCTCTAATTTCTGTCTCCTCCGCGTCTCTCTCATTGCTGTCTCCTCCGTGTCTCTCTCATTGCTGCCCCCTCCGTGTCTCTCTCTCATTGCTGTCTCCTCCGCGTCTCTCTCATTGCTGTCTCCTCTGTGTCTCTCTCATTGCTGTCTCCTCCGTGTCTCTCTCATTGCTGCCTCTTCTGTGTCTCTCTCATTGCTGTCTCCTCTGTGTCTCTCTCATTGCTGTCTCCTCCGCGTCTCTCTCATTGCTGTCTCCTCCGCTTCTCTCTCATTGCTGTCTCCTCCGCGTCTCTCTCTTTGCTGTCTCCTCCGCGTCTCTCTCATTGCTTTCTCCTCCGCGTCTCTCTCATTGCTGTCTCCTCCGTGTCTGTCCCATTGCTGCCCCCCTCCGTGTCTCTCTCATTGCTGCCCCCCTCTGTGTCTCTCTTATTGCTGCCCCCTCTGTGTCTTTCTCATTGCTGTCTCCTCCGTGTCTCTCTCATTGCTGCCCCCTCCGTGTCTCTCTCATTGCTGTCTTCTCAGTGTCTCTGTCATTGCTGTCTCCTCCGTGTCTCTCTCATTGCTGTCTCCTCCGTGTCTCTCTCATTGCTGCCTCTTCTGTGTCTCTCTCATTGCTGTCTCCTCTGTGTCTCTCTCATTGCTGTCTCCTCTGTGTCTCTCTCATTGCTGTCTCTTCAGTGTCTCTCTCATTGCTGCCCCGTTCGCGTCTCTCTCATTGCTGTCTGCTCCGCGTCTCTCTCATTGCTGTCCCCTCCGCATCTCTCTCATTGCTGTCTCCTCTGCGTCTCTCTCATTGATGTCTCCTCCGCGTCTCTCTCATTGCTGTCTCCTCCGTGTCTCTCTCATTGCTGCCCCCTCCGTGTCTCTCTCTCATTGCTGTCTCCTCCGCGTCTCTCTCATTGCTGTCTCCTCTGTGTCTCTCTCATTGCTGTCTCCTCCGTGTCTCTCTCATTGCTGACTCATCTGTGTCTCTCTCATTGCTGTCTCCTCTGTGTCTCTCTCATTGCTGTCTCCTCCGCGTCTCTCTCATTGCTGTCTCCTCCGCTTCTCTCTCATTGCAGTCTCCTCCGCGTCTCTCTCTTTGCTGTCTCCTCCGCGTCTTTCTCATTGCTTTCTCCTCCGCGTCTCTCTCATTGCTGTCTCCTCCGTGTCTGTCCCATTGCTGCCCCCTCCGTGTCTCTCTCATTGCTGCCCCCTCTGTGTCTCTCTTATTGCTGCCCCCTCTGTGTCTTTCTCATTGCTGTCTCCTCCGTGTCTCTCTCAATGCTGCCCCCTCCGTGTCTCTCTCATTGCTGTCTTCTCAGTGTCTCTGTCATTGCTGTCTCCTCCGTGTCTCTCTCATTGCTGTCTCCTCCGTGTCTCTCTCATTGCTGCCTTTTCTGTGTCTGTCTCATTGCTGTCTCCTCTTTGTCTCTCTCATTGCTGTCTCCTCTGTGTCTCTCTCATTGCTGTCTCCTCCGTGTCTCTCTCATTGCTGCCTCTTCTGTGTCTCTCTCATTGCTGTCTCCTCTGTGTCTCTCTCATTGCTGTCTCCTCCGTGTCTCTCTCATTGCTGTCTCTTCCGCTTCTCTCTCAATGCTGTCTCCTCCGTGTCTCTCTCATTGCTGTCTCCTCCGCTTCTCTCTCATTGCTGTCTCCTCCGCGTCTCTCTCTTTGCTGTCTCCTCCGCGTCTCTCTCATTGCTGCCCCCTCTGTGTCTCTCTTATTGCTGCCCACTCCGTGTCTCTCTCATTGCTGTCTTCTCAGTGTCTCTCTCATTGCTGTCTCCTCCGTGTCTCTCTCATTGCTGTCTCCTCCGTGTCTCTCTCATTGCTGTCTCCTCCGTGTCTCTGTCATTGCTGTCTCCTCCGTGTCTCTCTCATTGCTGTCTCCTCCGTGTCTCTCTCATTGCTGTCTCCTCTGTGTCTCTCTCATTTCTGTCTCCTCCGTGTCTCTCTCATTGCTGCCCCCTCCGTGTCTCTCTCATTGCTGTCTCCTCAATGTCTCTCTCATTGCTGTCTCCTCCGTGTCTCTTTCATTGCTGTCCTCTGTCTATGTCTCTCATTGCTGTCTCCTCCGCGTCTCTCTCATTGCTGCCCCCTCTGTGTCTCTCTCATTGCTGTTTCCTCCGTGTCTCTCTCATTGCTGTCTCCTCCGCGTCTCTCTCATTGCTGTCTCCTCCGCGTCTCTCTCATTGCTGTCTGCTCCGCGTCTCTCTCATTGCTGTCCCCTCCGCATCTCTCTCATTGCTGTCTCCTCCGCGTCTCTCTCATTGATGTCTCCTCCGCGTCTCTCTCATTGCTGTCTCCTCCGCGTCTCTCTCATTGCTGCCCCCTCCGTGTCTCTCTAATTGCTGTCTCCTCCGCGTCTCTCTCATTGCTGTCTCCTCCGTGTCTCTCTCATTGCTGCCTCCTCCGCGTCTCTCTCATTGCTGTCTCCTCCATGTCTCTTTCATTGCTGTCTCCTCCATGTTTCTTTCATTGCTGTCTCCTCTGTGTCTCTCTCATTGCTGTCTCCTCAATGTCTCTCTCATCCGCGCCTCTCACATTGCTGTCTCCTCCGTGTCTCTCTCATTGCTGCCCCCTCCGTGTCTCTCTCATTGCTGTCTCCTCAATGTCTCTTTCATTGCTGTCTCCTCCATGTCTCTTTCATTGCTGTCTCCTCTGTGTCTCTCTCATTGCTGTCTCCTCAATGTCTCTCTCATTGCTGTCTCCTCCATGTCTCTTTCATTGCTGTCTCCTCTGTGTCTCTCTCATTTCTGTCTCCTCAATGTCTCTCTCATCCGCACCTATCTGATTGCTGTCTCCTCCATGTCTCTTTCATTGCTGTCTCCTCTGTGTCTCTCTCATTGCTGCCCCCTCCGTGTCTCTCTCATTGCTGTCCCCCTTTGACTCTCTCATTGCTGACCCCCTCTGTGTCTCTCTCATTGCTGTCTCCTCAATGTCTCTCTCATTGCTGTCTCCTCCATGTCTCTTTCATTGCTGTCTCCTCTGTGTCTCTCTCATTGCTGTCTCCTCAATGTCTCTCTCATTGCTGTCTCCTCCATGTCTCTTTCATTGCTGTCTCCTCCATGTCTCTTTCATTGCTATCTCCTCCATGTCTCTTTCATTGCTGTCTCCTCTGTGTCTCTCTCATTGCTGTCTCCTCAATGTCTCTCTCATCCGCGCCTCTCTCATTGCTGTCTCCTCCGTGTCTCTCTCATTGCTGCCTCCTCTGTGTGTCTCTCATTGCTGTCCCCCCGTGTCTCTCTCATTCCTGTCTCCTCCGCGTCACTCTCATTGCTGTCTCCTCCGTGTCTCTCTCATTGCTGCCTCCTCCGTGTGTCTCTCATTGCTGTCCCACCGTGTCTCTTTCATTGTTATCTCCTCCATGTCTCTTTCAATGCTGTCTCCTCCGTGTCTCTCTCATTGCTGTCTCCTCCGCGTCTCTCTCATTGCTGTCTCCTCCGCGTCTCTCTCATTGCTGTCTCCTCCGCGTCTCTCTCATTGCTGTCTCCTCCGTGTCTCTCTCATTGCTGACCACTCCGTGTCTCTCTCATTGCTGCCTCCTCCGTGTCTCTCTAATTGCTGTCTCCTCCGCGTCTCTCTCATTGCTGTCTAATCCGTGTCTCTCTCATTGCTGCCCCCTCCGTGTCTCTCTCATTGCTGTCTACTCTGTGTGTCTCTCATTGCTGCCCCCTCCGCGTCTCTCTCATTGCTGTCTCCTTCGCGTCTCTCTCATTGCTTTCTCCTCCGCGTCTCTCTCATTGCTTTCTCCTCCGCGTCTCTCTCATTGCTGTCTCCTCCGCGTCTCTCTCTTTGCTGTCTCCTCCGCGTCTCTCTCATTGCTGTCTCCTCCGTGTCTGTCTCATTGCTGCCCCCTCCGTGTCTCTCTCATTGCTGCCCCCTCCGTGTCTCTCTCAGTGCTGCCCCCTCCACGTCTCTCTCATTTCTGTCTCCTCCGCATCTCTCTCATTGCTATCTCCTCCGTGTCTGTCTCATTGCTGCCCCCTCCGTGTCTCTCTCATTGCTGCCCCCTCCGTGTCTCTCTCAGTGCTGCCCCCTCCGCGTCTCTCTCATTGCTGTCTCCTCCGTGTCTCTCTCTTTGCTGCCCCATCCGTGTCTCTCTCAGTGCTGTCTCCTCCGCGTCTCTCTCATTGCTGCCCCCTCTGTGTCTCTCTCATTACTGCCTCCTCCGTGTCTCTCTCATTGCTGCCCCCTCTGTGTCTCTCTCATTGCTGTCTCCTTCGCGTCTCTCTCATTGCTGTCTCCTCCGAGTCTCTCTCATTGCTGTCTCCTCCGCGTCTCTCTCATTGCTGTCCCCTCCGGGTCTCTCTCATTGCTGTCTCCTCCGCGTCTCTCTCATTGCTTTCTCCTCCGTGTCTCTCTCATTGCTGTCTCCTCCTCGTCTCTCTCATTGCTGTCTCCTCCGCGTCTCTCTCATTGCTGTCTCCTCCGTGTCTCTCTCATTGCTGTCTCCTCCGCGTCTCTCTCATTTCTGTCTCCTCCGTGTCTCTCTCATTGCTGTCTCCTCCGCGTCTCTCTCATTTCTGTCTCCTCCGTGTCTCTCTCATTGCTGCCCCCTCTGTGTCTCTCTCATTGCTGTCTTCTCCGTGTCTCTCTCATTGCTGTCTCCTCCGCGTCTCTCTCATTGCTGCCCCCTCTGTGTCTCTCTCATTGCTGTCTCCTCCGTGTCTCTCTCATTGCTGCCCCCTCTGTGTCTCTCTCATTGCTGTCTCCTCCGCGTCTCTCTCATTGCTGTCTCCTCCGCATCTCTCTCATTGCTGTCCCCTCCGCGTCTCTCTCATTGCTGTCTCCTCCGTGTCTCTCTCATTGCTGTCTCCTCCGTGTCTCTCTCATTGCTGTCCCCTCCGCGTCTCTCTCATTGCTGTCTCCTCCGCGTCTCTCTCATTGCTGTCCCCTCCGCGTCTCTCTCATTGCTGTCTCCTCCGTGTCTCTCTCATTGCTACCCCCTCTGTGTTTCTCTCATTGCTGTCTACTCAGAGTCTCTCTCATTGCTGCCCCCTCTGTGTCTCTCTCATTTCTGTCTCCTCCGTGTCTCTCTCATTGCTGCCCTCTCTGTGTCTCTCTCATTGCTGTCTCCTCCGCGTCTCTCTCATTGCTGTCTCCTCCGAGTCTCTCTCATTGCTGTCTCCTCCGCGTCTCTCTCATTGCTGTCCCCTCCGGGTCTCTCTCATTGCTGTCTCCTCCGCGTCTATCTCATTGCTTTCTCCTCCGTGTCTCTCTCATTGCTGTCTCCTCCTTGTCTCTCTCATTGCTGTCTCCTCCGCGTCTCTCTCATTGCTGTCTCCTCCGCGTCTCTCTCATTTCTGTCTCCTCCGTGTCTCTCTCATTGCTGCCCCCTCTGTGTCTCTCTCATTGCTGTCTTCTCCGCGTCTCTCTCATTGCTGCCCCCTCTGTGTCTCTCTCATTGCTGTCTCCTCCGCGTCTCTCTCATTGCTGCCCCCTCTGTGTCTCTCTCATTGCTGTCTCCTCCGTGTCTCTCTCATTGCTGCCCCCTCTGTGTCTCTCTGATTGCTGTCTCCTCCGCGTCTCTCTCATTGCTGTCTCCTCCGCATCTCTCTCATTGCTGTCCCCTCCGCGTCTCTCTCATTGCTGTCTCCTCCGCGTCTCTCTCATTGCTGTCTCCTCCGTGTCTCTCTCATTGCTGTCCCCTCCGCGTCTCTCTCATTGCTGTCTCCTCCGCGTCTCTCTCATTGCTGTCCCCTCTGTGTCTCTCTCATTGCTACCCCCTCTGTGTTTCTCTCATTGCTGTCTACTCAGAGTCTCTCATTGCTGTCTCTTTCGCGTCTCTCTCATTGTTGTCTCCTCAATGTCTCTCTCATTGCTGCCCCCTCCGTGTCTCTCTCATTTCTGTCTCCTCCGTGTCTCTCTCATTGCTGTCTCCTCCGCGCCTCTCTCATTGCTGTCTTCTCCGTGTCTGTCTCATTGCTGTCCCCTCCGTGTCTCTCTCATTGCTGTCTCCTTCGCATCTCTCTCATTGCTGTCTCATCCGCATCTCTCTCATTGCTGTCCCCTCCGCGTCTCTCTCATTGCTGCCCCCTCCACGTCTCTCTCATTTCTGTCTCCTCCGCATCTCTCTCATTGCTATCTCCTCCGTGTCTGTCTCATTGCTGCCCCCTCCGTGTCTCTCTCATTGCTGCCCCCTCCGTGTCTCTCTCAGTGCTGCCCCCTCCGCGTCTCTCTCATTGCTGTCTCCTCCGTGTCTCTCTCTTTGCTGCCCCATCCGTGTCTCTCTCAGTGCTGTCTCCTCCGCGTCTCTCTCATTGCTGCCCCCTCTGTGTCTCTCTCATTACTGCCTCCTCCGTGTCTCTCTCATTGCTGCCCCCTCTGTGTCTCTCTCATTGCTGTCTCCTTCGCGTCTCTCTCATTGCTGTCTCCTCCGAGTCTCTCTCATTGCTGTCTCCTCCGCGTCTCTCTCATTGCTGTCCCCTCCGGGTCTCTCTCATTGCTGTCTCCTCCGCGTCTCTCTCATTGCTTTCTCCTCCGTGTCTCTCTCATTGCTGTCTCCTCCTCGTCTCTCTCATTGCTGTCTCCTCCGCGTCTCTCTCATTGCTGTCTCCTCCGTGTCTCTCTCATTGCTGTCTCCTCCGCGTCTCTCTCATTTCTGTCTCCTCCGTGTCTCTCTCATTGCTGTCTCCTCCGCGTCTCTCTCATTTCTGTCTCCTCCGTGTCTCTCTCATTGCTGCCCCCTCTGTGTCTCTCTCATTGCTGTCTTCTCCGTGTCTCTCTCATTGCTGTCTCCTCCGCGTCTCTCTCATTGCTGCCCCCCTCTGTGTCTCTCTCATTGCTGTCTCCTCCGTGTCTCTCTCATTGCTGCCCCCTCTGTGTCTCTCTCATTGCTGTCTCCTCCGCGTCTCTCTCATTGCTGTCTCCTCCGCATCTCTCTCATTGCTGTCCCCTCCGCGTCTCTCTCATTGCTGTCTCCTCCGTGTCTCTCTCATTGCTGTCTCCTCCGTGTCTCTCTCATTGCTGTCCCCTCCGCGTCTCTCTCATTGCTGTCTCCTCCGCGTCTCTCTCATTGCTGTCCCCTCCGCGTCTCTCTCATTGCTGTCTCCTCCGTGTCTCTCTCATTGCTACCCCCTCTGTGTTTCTCTCATTGCTGTCTACTCAGAGTCTCTCTCATTGCTGCCCCCTCTGTGTCTCTCTCATTTCTGTCTCCTCCGTGTCTCTCTCATTGCTGCCCTCTCTGTGTCTCTCTCATTGCTGTCTCCTCCGCGTCTCTCTCATTGCTGTCTCCTCCGAGTCTCTCTCATTGCTGTCTCCTCCGCGTCTCTCTCATTGCTGTCCCCTCCGGGTCTCTCTCATTGCTGTCTCCTCCGCGTCTATCTCATTGCTTTCTCCTCCGTGTCTCTCTCATTGCTGTCTCCTCCTTGTCTCTCTCATTGCTGTCTCCTCCGCGTCTCTCTCATTGCTGTCTCCTCCGCGTCTCTCTCATTTCTGTCTCCTCCGTGTCTCTCTCATTGCTGCCCCCTCCGTGTCTCTCTCATTGCTGTCTTCTCCGCGTCTCTCTCATTGCTGCCCCCTCTGTGTCTCTCTCATTGCTGTCTCCTCCGCGTCTCTCTCATTGCTGCCCCCTCTGTGTCTCTCTCATTGCTGTCTCCTCCGTGTCTCTCTCATTGCTGCCCCCTCTGTGTCTCTCTGATTGCTGTCTCCTCCGCGTCTCTCTCATTGCTGTCTCCTCCGCATCTCTCTCATTGCTGTCCCCTCCGCGTCTCTCTCATTGCTGTCTCCTCCGCGTCTCTCTCATTGCTGTCTCCTCCGTGTCTCTCTCATTGCTGTCCCCTCCGCGTCTCTCTCATTGCTGTCTCCTCCGCGTCTCTCTCATTGCTGTCCCCTCTGTGTCTCTCTCATTGCTACCCCCTCTGTGTTTCTCTCATTGCTGTCTACTCAGAGTCTCTCATTGCTGTCTCTTTCGCGTCTCTCTCATTGTTGTCTCCTCAATGTCTCTCTCATTGCTGCCCCCTCCGTGTCTCTCTCATTTCTGTCTCCTCCGTGTCTCTCTCATTGCTGTCTCCTCCGCGCCTCTCTCATTGCTGTCTTCTCCGTGTCTGTCTCATTGCTGTCCCCTCCGTGTCTCTCTCATTGCTGTCTCCTTCGCATCTCTCTCATTGCTGTCTCATCCGCGCCTCTCTCATTGCTGTCTCCTCCGTGTCTCTCATTGCTGTCTCCTCCGTGTCTCTCATTGCTGTCCCCTCCGCGTCTCTCTCATTGCTGTCCCCTCTGCGTGTCTCTCTCATTGCTGTCTCCTCCGCGTCTCTCTCATTGCTGTCTCCTCCGCGTCTCTCTCATTGCTGCCCCCTCCGTGTCTCTCTAATTGCTGTCTCCTCCGCGTCTCTCTCATTGCTGTCTCCTCCGTGTCTCTCTCATTACTGCCCCCTCCGTGTCTCTCTCATTGCTGTCTCCTCCGTGTCTCTCTCATTGCTGCCCCCTCCGTGTCTCTCTCATTGCTGTTTCCTCCGCGTCTCTCTCATTGCTGTCTCCTCCGTGTCTCTCTCATTACTGTCCCCTCCGCGTCTCTCTCATTGCTGTCTCCTCCGCGTCTCTCTCATTGCTGTCTCCTCCGCGTCTCTCTCATTGCTGTCTCCTCCGTGTCTCTCTCATTGCTGACCACTCTGTGTCTCTCTCATTGCTGCCTCCTCCGTGTCTCTCTAATTGCTGTCTCCTCCGCGTCTCTCTCATTGCTGTCTCCTCCATGTCTCTCTCATTTCTGCCCCCTCCGTGTCTCTCTCATTGCTGTCTACTCCGTGTCTCTCTCATTGCTGCCCCCTCCGCGTCTCTCTCATTGCTGTCTCCTTCGCGTCTCTCTCATTGCTTTCTCCTCCGCGTCTCTCTCATTGCTGTCTCCTCCGCGTCTCTCTCTTTGCTGCCCCCTCCGTGTCTCTCTCAGTGCTGCCCCCTCCGCGTCTCTCTCTTTGCTGTCTCTTCCGCGTCTCTCTCATTGCTTTCTCCTCTGTGTCTCTCTCATTGCTGTCTCCTCCGCGTCTCTCTCATTGCTGTCTCCTCCATGTCTCTCTCATTTCTGCCCCCTCCGTGTCTCTCTCATTGCTGTCTACTCCGTGTCTCTCTCATTGCTGCCCCCTCCGCGTCTCTCTCATTGCTGTCTCCTCCACGTCTCTCTCTTTGCTGTCTCCTCCGCGTTTCTCTCATTGCTATCTCCTCCGTGTCTGTCTCATTGCTGCCCCCTCCGTGTCTCTCTCATTGCTGCCCCCTCCGTGTCTCTCTCATTGCTGCCCTCTCCGTGTCTCTCTCATTGCTGCCCGCTCCGTTTCTCTCTCATTGCTGTCCTCTGTCTGTGTCTCTCACTGCTGCCCCCTCTGTGTCTCTCTTATTGCTGCCTCCTCCGTGTGTCTCTCTCATTGCTGTCTCTCTGTGTCTCTCTCATTGCTGTCTCCTCCGCGTCTCTCTCATTGCTGTCTCCTCCGTGTCTCTCTCATTGCTGCCCCCTCCGCGTCTCTCTCGTTGCTGTCTCCTCCGCGTCTCACTCATTGCTGTCTCCTCCGTGTCTCTCTCATTGCTGTCTCCTCCATGTCTCTCTCATTGCTGCCCCCTCCGTGTCTCTCTCATTGCTGCCTCCTCCGTGTCTCTCTAATTGCTGTCTCCTCCGCATCTCTGTCATTGCTGTCTCCTCCGTGTCTCTCTCATTGCTGTCTCCTCCGTGTCTCTCTCATTTCTGTCCTCTGTCTGTGTCTCTCATTGCTGTATGCTCCGTGTCTCTCTCATTGCTGTCTTTCCATGTCTCTCTCATTGCTGTCTCCTCCGTGTCTCTCTCATTGCTGTCTCTCCGTGTCTCTCTCATTGCTGCCCCCTCCGCGTCTCTCTCGTTGCTGTCTCCTCCGTGTCTCTCTCATTGCTGTCTCCTCCATGTCTCTCTCATTGCTGTCTCCTCCGTGTCTCTCTCATTTCTGTCCTCTGTCTGTGTCTCTCATTGCTGTATCCTCCGTGTCTCTCTCATTGCTGTCTTCTCCGTGTCTCTCTCATTGCTGTCTCCTCTGCGTCTCTCTCGTTGCTGTCTCTCTGCGTCTCTCTCATTGTTATGTCCTCTGTGTCTCTCTCATTGCTGTCTCCTCCGCGTCTCTCTCATTGCTGTCTCCTCATGTCTCTCTCATTGCTGCCCCCTCCGTGTCTCTCTCTCATTGCTGTCTCCTCCACGTCTCTCTCATTGCTGTCTCCTCTGTGTCTCTCTCATTGCTGTCCCCTCCGTGTCTCTCTCATTGCTGCCTCCTCCGTGTGTCTCTCATTGCTGTCTCCTCCGTGTCCCTCTCATTGCTGCCTCTTCTGTTTCTCTCTTATTGATGTCTCCTCCGTGTCTCTCTCATTGCTGTCTCCTCAGTGCCTCTCTCATTGCTGTCTCCTCCGTGTCTCTCTCATTGCTGTCTCCATAATGTCTCTCTCATTTCTGTCTCCACCGTGTCTCTCTCATTGCTGTCTCCTCAATGTCTCTCTCATTGCTGTCTCCTCCGTGTCTCTCTCATTGCTGTCTCCTCCGCATCTCTCTCATTGCTGTCTCTCCGTGTCTCTCTCATTGCTGTCTCCTCCGTGTCTCTCTCATTGCTGTCTCCTCCGCGTCTCGCTCATTGCTGTCTTATCCATGTCTCTCTCATTGCTGCCCCCTCCGTGTCTCTCTCATTGCTGTCCTCTGTGTCTCTCATTGCTGTCTCCTCCGCGTCTCTCTCATTGCTGTCTCCTCCGCGTCTCTCTCATTGCTGTCTTCTCCGCGTCTTTCTCATTACTGTCTCTCTGTGTCCCTCTTATTGCTGTCACCTCCGTGTCTCTCTCATTTCTGTCCTCTCTCTGTGTCTCTCATTGCTGTCTCCTCCGTGTCTCTCTCATTGCTGTCTCCTCCGTGTCTCTCTCATTGCTGTCTCCATAATGTGTCTCTCATTGCTGTCTCCTCCGTGTCTCTCTAATTTCTGTCTCCTCCGTGTCTCTCTCATTGCTGCCCCCTTCGTGTCTCTCTCATTGCTGTCTCCTCAATGTCTCTTTTATTGCTGTCTCCCCCGTGTCTCTCTCATTGCTGTCCTCTGTCTATGTCTCTCATTGCTGTCTCCTCCGTGTGTCTCTCATTGCTGTCTCCTCCGCGTCTCTCTCATTGCTGTCTCTCCGTGTCTCTCTCATTGCTGTCTCCTCCGTGTCTCTCTCATTGCTGTCTTCTCCGCGTCTCTCTCATTGCTGTCTCTTCCGTGTCTCTCTCATTGCTGCCCCCTCCGTCTCACTCTCATTGCTGTCCCCTCCATGTCTCTCTCATTGCTGTCCTTTGTGTCTCTCATTGCTGTCTCCTCCGCGTCTCTCTCATTGCTGTCTCCACCGCATCTCTCTCATTACTGTCTCTCTGTGTCCCTTTTATTGCTGTCACCTCCGTGTCTCTCTCATTTCTGTCCTCTGTCTGTGTCTCTCATTGCTGCCCCTCTGTGTCTCTCTCATTGCTGCTTCCTCTGTGTCTCTCTCATTGCTGTCTCCTCCTTGTCTCTCTCATTCCTGTCTCCTCCGTGTCTCTCTCATTGCTGTCCTCTGTCTGTGTCTCTCATTGCTGTCTCCTCCGTCTCTCTCTCATTGGTGTCTCTTCCGTGTCTCTCTCATTGCTGTCTCCACTGTGTCTCTCTCATTTCTGTCCTCTGTCTGTGTCTCTCATTGCTGCCCCTCTGTGTCTCTCTCATTGCTGCTTCCTCTGTGTCTCTCTCATTGTTGTCTCCTCCTTGTCTCTCTCATTCCTGTCTCCTCCGTCTCTCTCTCATTGCTGTCCTCTGTCTGTGTCTCTCATTGCTCTCTCCTCTGTGTCTCTCTCATTGGTGTTTCTTCCGTGTCTCTCTCATTGCTGTCTCCTCCGCGTCTCTCTCTTTACTGTCTCTCCGTGTCCCTCTTATTGCTGTCTCCTCCTTGTCTCTCTCATTTCTGTCCTCTGTCTGTGTCTCTCATTGCTGCCCCTCTGTGTCTCTCTCATTGCTGTCTCCTTCGTGTCTCTCTCATTGGTGTCTCCTACTTGTCTTTATCATTGCTGTCTCCTCTGTGTCTCTCTCATTACTGTCCCCTCCGTCTCTCTCTCATTGGTGTCTCCTCCGTGTCTCTCTCATTACTGTCTCCTCCATGTCTCTCTCATTGGTGTTTCTTCCCTGTCTTTCTCATTGCTGTCTCCTCCGCGTCTCTCTCTTTACTGTCTCTCCGTGTCCCTCTTATTGCTGTCTCCTCCTTGTCTCTCTCATTTCTGTCCTCTGTCTGTGTCTCTCATTGCTGCCCCTCTGTGTCTCTCTCATTGCTGTCCCCTCCATGTCTCTCTCATTGCTGTCTCCTCCATGTCTCTCTCACTGCTGTCCTCTCTGTGTATATCTCATTGCTGTCCCTTCCTTGTCTCTCTCATTTCTGTCTCCTCCGTGTCTGTCTCATTGGTGTCTCCTCCGTGTCTCTCTCATTGCTGTCCCCTCCGTGTCTCTCTCATTGCTGTTTCCTCCATGTCTCTCTCACTGCTGTCCTCTCTGTTTGTCTCTCATTGCTGTCCCCTCCGTATCTCTCTCATTGCTGTCCCCTCCGTGTCTCTCTCATTGGTGTCTCCTCCGTGTCTCTCTCATTGCTGTCCCCTCCGTGTCTCTCTCATTGTGCCAGGTACTCACCCTATCTTCGCTACTAGGTCCTGTCCAGCAGCTGCTCACGCCTTGTAGCTTGTGGGCAAACAGCTCTCATGTGTTGTGGTTCTGTGACCTAGAGGCGGGAATTTGGAGTCCATTAGTATAAAACAGCTGCTCAGATCTGCTGAGAGTGTCAGAGGAACACAGGTTAACTGCGTCTGACTCCTGTGCTGCTTCCTGTGTCGTTACGTCTCCTTGTGAGTTGCACCACTCCTCCTGTGTATGACCCTCACCTGCCCTGACTCTGCTTTTGGCTTATCACAGGTACTTTCTGCCTTAGTTTGATATTGGTATTGACCTCGGCTACCTACTCCAGATTATGACTCTGGATTCCCCTCCTGTACCACGCTCTCAAACTGTGTATCTGACCTCGGCTACCTCCTCTAGGCTACAACTCCGGATCTCCCTCTTGTACTGCGCTGCCAGATTGTATCCACCTCAGCTATCTCTTGGACCACAGCCTCAGACCATTTTACCTGTACTGTATTCTCAGTTGATGTACTGACTTGTACCAGCTGCAGCCTCCTAACCTTTCGTATCAGGTCAGTGGACTTCTCCAAGGGCCGCGACCTGCGAACCTCCGGCAGCACAGACCATGCCTCCTTGCAGCGGTTCTTGGTGTAGACCAGGGGTGGGGGGGAGTTTGTTAGACTCTGCTCCAAAGTAAAGCCTGTGCCAACCCTGACTGTTACTTTCACGTCCTTAAGCGTTACACATTGCAGCCCCCTCCCTATAGCTGGATTTGCTCTTAACTCTAAATGAGACCCATTGTGCAGAGCAAGATCTTGTATCAAAATATAATGATGTAACTAATGTGTTTCTATAGCAGGGTTAGCAACAAGTGGACATTGGATGGGACAACTGACCGTAATAATCTCCGCTCCCTGCACCTCTTCCTAGTGATTATGTTGTCACAGGATAATCCAGGATCAGACACTGAGGACTTCTCATCAGTTTGATTAGCCACTTATAGGTTAATATATTGTTCACTTGCAGGTGCTCTGGTCTCAATGTGAACTGGTGCCTTCACAAAAGTAAAGGTAAAGTATGTCCTGTTTTTAGGACCAAAGGCCACTTGTTAAGACACTGAAAAATATCATGTTGCCACCTACTACTGGTCTACTCTATAGGGTTCACAAAGCTGCTTTATTTGTAGCAAACTCTAAGGCCCATCTAGCCATGCATAGAATGAAAACATGAGTATCCTGTCACGTTTGAGTCCTATGGTCACACCAAAAAAAGTCTACTATTGTGAACCAGCCCCAGCCAACTAGATCTGCTCCACTAGCCACAGGTTCTGTTCTTTATATAAAACATTGTTTTGAAAACAGACAGATAAGCATATTGGGCCTGATTCATTAAGGATCTTAACTTAAGAAACTTCTTATTTTAGTCTCCTTGACAAAACCATTTTACAATGCAAGGGGTGCAAATTAGAAGTCAGGCGCCGTCCCCGCTGATCCCCTGTCAGTCGGGGACGGACGCCTGTCTTCTGGGCCGCAGCGCTCTGTTGCCTAGCAACAGACGTGCTGCATCTTCCGCTTTGGCTCCCGGGCGGGCGCATGCGCCCTGCTCCGTCCTGTTGCCTAGCAACAGGACGCTTCCTTCTACCCAGCAGCGCCGCCTCCTGGCTTCTCCAATCCCTGGCATCTCTGCTCTATTTAAACCTGGCTTTGACGCCATTAGGGTGCCAGAGTAACAGGTTTGCTCCTAGTGTTCCTGGCTCTCCTGCTCCATTTTCCCTGACCCTGCACCTAGTGTTCCTGCTCTCTCGTTGTGACCCGGCTTGGCGACTATTCCGTTATCTGTGTGACCCATACTGTTCCTGCAACCTTGGCTTGTTGACTACTCTTCTGGATTCCCCCTGGTACCTTGCATTCCCGATTGGCTTGACCCGGACCGTCTGACCCTTCTACACTACACCGGCAACTGGCTAGTAGGACCGCGACCTGCGTGCCTTGTGCAGCGAAGTCCAAACCTCCTTGCGGGGGTCCCTGGCGAATACCAGGGGTACGTTAGACTCCGCACCTGCTAGCTCAGTAGTGCTAATACCGGTTACCGGTTAGTGTCTGCTTCATTGTAGTCCTCAGTAGGCCTACGGCCTGACATTAGTATTCTGTTTTGCACATAAGTTAAATACTGACTGTTTTTTCATGAAGCACACAAATACTTGATAGCTTATTTGTACACTGATATTTAAAGTTGATATGTGTGTGCTACATGAAAAAACAGTCAGTATTTAACTTATGTGCAAAACAGAATACTAATTTGCACCCCTTACATTGCAACATGGTTTTGTCCAGGAGAAGTTTCTTAAGTTAAGATCCTTAATGAATCAGACCCATTCTGGTTAAAATCATGAAGCTGGATTCTTTACTATAAACCAAACGGTACCATGGTACACAATTACTCTAACCTGCAAACACCAATGAGGTTCTCATACATATTTTCAGTTTATTTTGCACAGGTGTGTTAGCACAATATAAATAAATAGCACATTTTATGTGTAGGGCAGTTGCACTATTTACACAACACATATTTTACTAGCTCTCTGTGCTACAGAGAGATCACATTGATGACACTGCTGTGATACAGTTAGAATGACAAACTATTAAATTTCAATGACATGATATTAGGACAGAGCAACGGAGGTTTGACAATGTTGTGTTAGGTAAATATATTTGTAAAAATATTCCTTGAAGAAAAAATAGATTAATATATACATAATGTGCTATACAAAAGATCTATCTCTGTACAGTAAAAGCAATCATGCAGTGTAGATTTCTGTTTCAAATAGCATTGTGTCTCTAATGCTCTCACTGCAGCCCCCCCTATAGGTCTCATTGCAGCCCCACCCCCTATAGGTCTAAATGCAGCCCCACCACCCATAGGTCACATTGCAGCACCACCCCCATAGGTCTCATTGCAGCCCCACCCCCTATAGGTATCATTAAAGCCCCACCTCCAATAGGTCTCATTGTAGCCTCACCCCCTATAGGTCAAATTGTAGTGCCACCTTTCATAGATCTCATTGCAGCTCCACCCCCTATAGGTCTCATTGCAGCTTCACCCCCTATAGGTCTTATTGCAGCCCCACCCTCATAGGTCATATTGCATCCCCACCTTCTATAGGTCTCATTGCAACCCCACCCCCTATAGGACTCAATGCAGCCCCACAGTCTATAGGTTTCATTGCAGCCCCACCATCTATAGGTCTCATTGCAGCCCCACCCCCTATAGGTCTCATTGCAGCCCCACTCTTTATAAGTCTCATTGTAGCCCCACCCCCTATAAGTTTCATTAAAGCAGTACCCCCTGTAGGTCTAATTGAAGCCCCACCTCCTATGGGTCCCATTACAGCCCCCACACTCTATGGGTCTAATTGCAGTCCCACCCCCTATAGCAGCTGTCCATTAAGCCTATTTAAGGCCCATTTGGGTGTGGCTGACAAGCCAGCCCTTGCTAGATGTAAACCACTATACCTGGGAGGTGAGTGCATCTGATTTTAACTGCATTTTAATGGTGTCTATAGCATATAGGTCAGAGTAGGACCTGCATATAATGAGGTGCCCTTGATGCTGGGATGCAGGCTTAAATGTTTTGATCATACTATGTCTCATGACACATTGAGGTTGTGGCCTTATTACTGCTTTGAGTCTCAAGTGACCCCTATGCCCTGTATTAGGAGACTCATTCCTAATGCAATCACATGATCGCTTGGAGGTTTTTTTTTATTGGCACTGAGCCTCTCTTTAACAGAAGCTCATGGCAGGTTTACGTACCTAGCGTTATAAAGACTCTGGCCTGATATTTATTCAGTGTACAGACTTCTGCTTTGAACCTAATCCCATCCTGAACACTGCCTGCCCTGACTATCTAGCTGTTTACTATTGAAACTTAACGCTTACCATGAATACTTTCCTGGAAATTGACTACTAAAGCCTGCTCATACTTACCAACTTTAGAAAGTTGGTTTCCGGGAGCCTGTCAGGGAGGCGGGCATGATGGGGGGCGGGGCTCCAAAATGCGCCTCATTTTTGACCCGCCCCCGTGACGTAATGATGCAAACGCGCCATTTGACAGCGGGGGGCCGCGATTCCCAGTGAATCGCGGCTTTTGGGACCTAATTCTGCTCACTTCACTAGGAAGTGGGCACTTCCTAGTGAAGTGGGCAGATCCTGGGGGTTTGCCACACTCTCCCGGGAGTCCGTGAGACTCTAACAAAATCCGGGAGTCTCCCGGACATTCCGGGAGAGTTGGCAAGTATGAGCTTGCTGCCTGCCCAGACCTTGGTCTATATTCTAACTAGAGATGGTCACTGACCCCCGTGTTTTGGTTTTGGATTTGGTTTTGGATCTGGATTACCGTCGTGTTTTGGTTTTGGTTTTGGTTTTGCAAAACCGCCATTGCGTGTTTTGGTTTTTGTTTTTGTTTTGTTTGGTTTTGTTTTGCTATTTTGTTGGAAAATCAATGTTTTTGGGCCTAAAATAACCCAATTAAGTGCTCCAACTGTTTTAGAGATAAGTAATTTAATTGTAGAGGTAATAAATCATCCAAAAAACTGTTTAATTCTTCGTTGGTAGGCCTTCATTTATTCTACACACAAAACAAATTGTCTTCCTCTCCATCTATGCATATTGGCAATGCAGCCATCGTCTTTGGATGTATATTACACCCTACACTTATAGTTAAGTATGTAAAGAAATGGAAAAAGGCAGTTTGCTTTCTGTCTCTATAGGCCCCCCTCCACTTGTTTAAACAACCAAAAAATTCAGCCGTTATAGACTGTACAATAATAATTGAAATGGACAAAGCCAGTTTGGTTTCTGGCTCTATAGGCCCCCCTCCACTTGTCGAAAATCAAAAAAAATTCAGCCGTTATAGACTGTACAATATTAATTGAAATGGACAAAGCCAGTTTGGTTTCTGTCTCTCTAGGCCCCCCTCCACTTGTATAAAATACAAAAAAATTCAGCCGTTATAGACTGTACAATATTAAGAGAAATGGACAAAGACAGTTTGGGGTCACTCTGTCTATGACACCCTACCCTTAAGGAGAAATTGCCCAAACAGCAGCCTTTCAAGACGGTACGTGATATGGAAATGCCACAAGTCCCTTTCCTCTTTGGGGGTAGATTGCACCCTACACTTACATAGAAAGTATTAAAAAGATGTTATCGTCACCATCTTCAGCTTCATCCTCACCCTCATCAGTGTGTAAGTCATCATCACAGACTATCAATTCATTGCCGCTTGAATCCGCCATTAGAGAACAGTCAGTGCTTGGATGTCTTGGATGGTGAAGGCCTTCCTCGTGGAAGATGTAGTTCATTTTTATAAACATCATTTTCTCCACATTTTTGGGAAGTAACCTTCTACGGCGATCACTGACTAAGTTCCCTGCTGTGTTGAACACTCGTTCAGAGTACACACTGGAGGGTGGGCAGCTTAGGTATTGCAAAGCAAGTTTGTACATGGGTTTCCAAATGGCCTGATTTTCTTCCCAGTAAGGAAAGGGACTGTCTGCAATTTCCATATCAACTACTTCTTGAAAGTAATCCTCCACCATCCTTTGCATGTTTATACTCGTATTGGATGGAGTTATGGGCAAACTGACACATTTTTTTAAAAAATCCTTCAAACCAGCCCAGATGTTAAATTGTTCTGGTCTGCCCCCTGCGTCTTTCCCGCTTCTTTTTGGGAAATTAAATTTTTTACGAGCAGCAGCAGCTTGAGAAAGTGAAGGAGGACACGTTGTCAAGCCGAGGCCCAGTTCAGCGGCCAACTTGCTGAGCAATAGCTCCTTGCAAAAGTTCACATCTCACTCATTTACAAGTAAAGACTCAATGTAGGTTTTAAACCTTGGATCAAGCACAGTGGCCAAAACGTACTGATCCGAGTTCAAGATCTTAATAACTCGAGGATCATTGTGAAGCGAATTAAGTACTTGATCGACAAGGCCAACATACTTTGCTGAATTGCTTGCTTTCAGCTCCTCCTTCATTTTCTCAAGCTGCTTTTCCAATAGTCTAATTAAAGGAATGACTTGGCTCAAACTAGCAGAGTCTGCACTCACCTCACACGTCACAACTTCAAATGGTTTCAGCACCTTGCACAGGACTGAAAGGATTCCCCACTGTGCAAAAGTGAAATACATCCCCCCTCCTTTCCCAATGTCATGGCTTGTGCAATATGCTTGGATGGCTTTGCGCTGTTCCTCCATCCTCTGAAGCATGTACAGGGTGGAATTCCACCTAGTTACCACCTCTTGCTTAAGTTGGTGGCAGGGCAAGTTAAACTGCTCTTGGAGCTGCTGTAATCTCCTACATGCTGTGGCCGAAAGCCTTAAATGGCCTGAAATCTTACAGGCCACCAACTTAAGCATATCCTGCACCTCACGGTTACTTCGTAGGAAGCTCTGCACCACCAAGTTGATGGTGTGAGCAAAACAGGGAATGTGCTGGAAATCACCCAGCTGTAATGCTCGCACTATATTGTTGGCGTTATCAGAAATGACATATCCTAGGCAGAGTCCAAGTGGTATAAGCCATGTATCAATCACATATCTTAGTTTGCGTAACAAATTGTCAGCTGTATGCCTGTTAGTGAAGCGGGTGATACAAAGAGTGGCCTGCCTGTGACAAATGTTACGTAGTGGTGTACATGCTGCTGCTGTTCCTGCTGGTGAAGGTGAATGACCAACCCAGTTGGCTGTCACAGACATATAGTCTTTGGTTTGCCCACTTCCACTTGTCCACATATCTGTGGTTAAGTGGACAGTGGGCAGAATGGCATTTTTCAGCGCAATCTCTACATTTTTACACACTTTTTTGTATAGTTGTGGAATTGCTTTACGGGAGAAATGGTGTCGCAATGGAATTCTGTAACGCAGACACAAAATCTCAATTAACTGTGAAAAACCAGCTGCGTTTATTGTGGAGATTGGACGCAGATCTAACACTAACATTGCAGCCATGGCGTCTGTAATTCGCTTGGCGACTGGGTGACTGCTGTCATATTTGCTTCCCCTCGCAAATGATTGTTTCACAGTTAATTGCTGAAATGTAGGACTGCTCATTTTCTTGACCTGCCTCTGGGATGATGATTCATCCCCAGCAGCAGCAACAGCAGCAGCAGTGGGACTAACGCTTTCTTCAGAGGAATCAATAATAGTGCAGGAGTCATCCAGCCTTAAGTAGGATGCCGGGCTAACTCCGAGCGCTACTGAGGATATTGATGAGGATGGTGTGGTGGGAGTATTTTGTAGCCGTCGGGATGTCTGTGAGCGGAGGGTCTAAGCTGATGATGGAGTGCTTGTATTTTTTTGGGAAGAACTTTCAGCTTTTCCCAACACTTTGCCATGAACTCTTGTTAAATGGCGTAACATAGACGAGGTTCCAAAATCGTTAAGGTCCCTCCCTCGACTGACTGTGGCTTGACATACACTACAAATGGCTATACAATTGTTGTCTGGATTTGGGTAGAAATAATTCCACACATAAGAAGTGGATTTTTTTGTTTTATGCCCAGGCATGACAATGGTCTTTTTCTTGTCACGTGCCAGAACTGCTGCCACTAGTGCAGGACTTACACAAACAACCTCATCCTCATCAACATCCTCATTAGCGCCCTCGTCACCTACACAAATCTCCCCCTCATCCTCTTCTAATTCCAAAGTGGCATCCTCAATTTGGGTATCACCGGCTACACTCGGGCTATTAAGGCACACATGAGCAGAATGCTCACGATTAGACATCCCACTGTTGGATGGACTCTCCACAGGGATTGTTGTCATTTGTGAATCAGAGCAAACATTCTCCTCTAATGCCTTACTGTTGTCTTGCAGCTCGGCTTTGACGCGTAACAGTAGTTGTGCACCAATTGTAGGCTGGGTAACTTTTTGGGATCTGCCACTAATAGCCAAAGGTGAAGGCCTCATTCTCTCTTTGCCACTGCGTGTGTAGAATGGCATGTTTGCAATTTTTTTTCTATCGGCACTTAACTTTTGCTTAGTAACACTTCGTTTTCGCTTCAACACAGTAAAAAAATTTTTGGTTTTTGTTTTTTGCACCGATTTGGAAACACTCTGTTGTTTGACATCGCCTTGGCCAGATGACATACTGGGAACACTAACATCAGGACTGGTGACAGAACCTGGTTGCTCATTCTGATCATATGTGGACTGCTTTGAATCCATTCTGAGCGCAAAGCACTTGTAGTGGTAAAAATTATTTGGTAAGATGCTGCTGACAGATCTGGCTTTTGACAGCCAGAAATATTTATGCACAATTATGGGGGACACCCCAAAAGCACTGAGGAGTGCTAAAAAATATTTGGTAGATACTGCTGACAGATATGACTTTTGACAGCCAGAAATATTTATGCACAATTATGGGGGACACCCCAAAAGCACTGAGGAGTGCCAAAAAATATTTGGTAAGATGCTGCTGACAGATCTGACTTTTGACAGCCAGAAATATTTATGCACAATTATGGGGGACACCCCAAAAGCACTGAGGAGTGCTAAAAATTATTTGGTAAGATGCTGCTGACAGATATGACTTTTGACAGCCAGAAATATTTATGCACAATTATGGGGGACACCCCAAAAGCACTGAGGAGTGCTAAAAATTATTTGGTAAGATGCTGCTGACAGATATGACTTTTGACAGCCAGAAATATTTATGCACAATTATGGGGGACACCCCAAAAGCACTGGGGAGTGCCAAATATTACAACAAAATTATAAACCTCTATCCTCCTCTCTTCTCTAGCGATTTTTGTTACAGCAATTGCAAGAAGAATATTGTATTCTCTGTCCCTGCTCTAATCAGCCTGTGACTACACCCTGCTCTCTCCCTCTGTCAAATGGCGATGGATTGCTGTGGAGGCGTGTACTTATAATCTTCAAGTATCGCGAGAACCGAGCCCCGAGATCCGACGACGTCACAATGACTTTCGGCAATGATTTCGATTCGGAGCGGGCGGGAGAGTACCGAGCTCCTCAGCTCGGTACTCGGATACCCAAAGTTCGGGTGGGTTCGGTTCTCGGGGAACTGGACCCGCCCATCTCTAATCCTAACCTCCTCTTCCTGTCTAGCTCAGAAGTTAATGTAAGTCTTATCCAGTTCCTTATCCTATGGCCTTTACTGAATGTCTATTCAAGTAATAATCCAATGTCATACTGTTCTGCTTGGTTTTCGCTTGCCTTCTTTGCTTTGTAAAGCAAATTTAAATTAGCTTGGTTTTGGTCATTGCATTATGTAGTAGTAATATAGCCAGTGAATAGCTGGTAGTAGTAAAGTGACAAATAATATGCCAGGCAGTTGAACTATATTGCTGGGTATATTTTTTGGCATTAAAATATTGATTTTGATTATAGATTAAATATTTAAAAAAGAAGAAAACATCTGTATATTTAACTTATGTGTTATATTATACAGACTATCGTGTAAATACATATATTTGTGTTCAATTAATTGGTCAACAAATTGATATGGAAACTCATTGGTATGTTTGTTCCAAAATAATAATATTGCATTTATCGTACTACAATATAGTACTTTGGTACCTACCCTGGTATTCCCACCATTCCTTGTATGCACTACAGGCTGGAACTTCTGCAACTTATCTTCGTTGCTGCTGGACTCCATCTGTAGGTGCTGATTGGAGAATCAAGTCCAAGCTAGGTAGAATGACTAGTGAGAGACCAGGCGAGAGACCTCCACCAAAGTAGTATTATTGGGAAGAGAGGGAGCTTTGTTACATTCACATTTAAATGATAAAACCAAATGCAGAAATGAATATGGAAAAGGAGAAACAGTATCAAGTATTTTGCATATGTCACTCAGATATTGAAAACTGTTGATTTTGTGCTGATGAACAACATATAAATGATCAGAGCGGATAAAGAGCATTTTATTCAGTCAAGGAGGTTGCCAGAAACCCCCCCCTCCCCATTATTATGTGGTGAGAGAAAGTTTAAAACAGAGCTTATGCTGTAAACGTCATCAAGGTTAGACATAAACCTAGCATGTGGTTCTCGTCCTGACCAGATGCTTAATCAGGGAGTTGATTATAGTTTTCCTTTAAATGTGGAGTCTATGGAGGAGGCCAACTTGATAGAAGCATAGTAACAGGGCTACCAGCAGTAGAAGCCACACTGGGACCATTTTTGACCCAAAAATGCTATGCAGGCTCAGGGCTGCTTGGTTTTACCCCACCCCCTTATCTTTGCAACTGTGGAAGACCTAGCATTGCTTGTTAAGCAGTTATAGGAGGCCTTCTAAATTGGGAGCTCTTTGTGATGACGTCACTCCTGCAAAAGTTCAGATGTAGAAAGTCTCCAATGGCTTCTACACAGGCTGCACTGAAGCTTCTACTTGTTAGGGATGTGGAGCTATGCTGCTGCCGTTTAACCTAGTTGTTTGGTATGAGCAGATTGACTAGAGCCATCAATGTCATTTTTAAATCTTTTATTACAGCAGATATATCATTAGCTTCTATGTTTGTTTTCATTGTATTGTTCTGTAAATGGTCAGTAAAACATATTTGAATGATTTTGCATATACAGGACATGAACCATTAATATATAAAAATAACAGAACAAACAGGCGCTTCTGGAGGCTGCTACCCTATCCTCACCCACGAGGTACACACTAACCTCAAAGAAAAAAATAAATTGAACAAAAATGGGAATGGAATAAAGGAGCTTCCTGTAGAGAAAAAGATAAACTCTAATCAAAATATATGAAACAAAGTCATCCACAAATACACAAATAAATAAATATAAAATAAAATACTTAAATGTCCTTCAAAACAACCTATTAACTGGTTACCGTCCACATATGGAAATCCTCACATAGAGGTAAAATTATAGATGGCGTCTAATAGTTCAGACCGAACAGTCAATTGTGCCGAGGTTAAACTCTGTTGGGCTACAAAATAACCACAGCCAATCTTCCTTATCAATAACGTAATGATCAACATCGGACCAGAACTCAAGGTTCCATGAGACCCGAAAACATGGAATGCCGTATGAAATAAAAAGAAAAAATATAGAGTGTAACACAGTTATAAAATACTAAATTAAAAACACTTGAAAAAGGGCACGTAAAAGTGCAAATGACTATAGGAATATCACAATATCCTTCATACCAGAAAGTGCAATGAAAATCGCATCTGAATCTCCAAGCAACCGATCAGGAGTGCTGGATGCTCGTCTCCCCTGAACTTCCGAATATCAGCCGATGCTTCTTTCCAATAGCGCGATGATAAACACCGGATCTCTTTAGCCCCGAACTCCGAGTTCAGCGGGATCCAAAAAGTGAATAATCACATATAATAATATAGGATAGGAAATATAATGTAACTCAGTTACGATGAAATAATAAAAATCCTTTATTAAAGCACTCGCTTGGAGTACAAATCGAAGCGTTAATATCACAATATTCTTCGTACCAGATGGAAAAAGTGAATGGAGCCAAACAATAAACACACGGCCATAGCCCGTGATACAGACATGGGTGTCGGCTTCCTCCAATTGGGATAATAGTGATAAACAGTCTCTAGTAAAAGAGTCCTCTGCTGCACACCAACGCGTTTCGACTGAGATAGTCTTTTTTAAGGCAATGCAGGGGAATATGTTGAATGATATTTAAAACTAACGTGGTCCAATCGGTATTAACCTCCTGAATAGCATATTAATTCACTTAAGGGAAAAAAAAAACAAAAACATAAGAAATACACTGCACATACATAAAAATGGCATAAAAAAACACTCAAGACTGAATATTAAACATAAACATCAACAATTTAGGAACCCTATAATAAAAAGAGAAATAGCAGGTGGATAATCGGAAAAAAAGTCTCCAATCGGGTAACTACAATTAGTATAAAAGGACTTCCTGGAGCCCTTACCTGTTGCCAGTGCAACATTGAATCTTCAGACGCCAACCTGGTTCCCAGCAGTCGGCAGTCTTTTCTATTGTTCCTGCTCACACAGCCCGGTCCAACATTACAGTTCCAATTGGGTCCAGCTATCCGGTTCCAGCACTCCGATTTCAACCTGGTCTCTTCTGCTTAATCTCCCCGTATTGCTATTCCTGATTCCATGCCAGTCTCCAGTGCCATTATTATTCAGTAGCCTCCTGAACTCTCAAGAATTACCATCTGCACCTGTTTTTTCCCTCACACGCGAAGGAACATTTGCAGGCCATCCAGCTTTGTTAGTGTAGCCATTAGTACAGCTCCAGAGACATAACCCAGTCCAGGTACAGACAAATCCCCAATTGCCATTACGACATTGACTTGTTCCTGATTCCTTCTACTCTGATAATAGGACTCCTTCTCTGATACCAGATCTGTTACAGAATAATCAGGATTAATTAGGTGGACCATGTAGGCCACCAGAACAGATTCTGCTCTGATCCAGATTGATGTGATTCCAAACCTGTACTCTCAGGCAGTTATATAAGTTCTCCAAAATTAGGTCTACTGGAGTCCATTCCCTAAACCAGTGCAGGTTTCCTTTCCAACTACAATCTCCCCTGTAAGAGATGGAAGGGTTAGATTATTTTGATGCTCACAAATAAGGTTTTGGCTTGGCCAGCTGTTTGAAGTAGAATTACTTTAAACAGCTATAATCTGGATGATTTAATTGATTAAATAAATTAACTTTTTGATGATATTCACTTCAGTTGAAGCCATCTTGATAACTCTCTGCCAGGGAAAACTCTGGGAACTCTACTTAATTCCATGGACTCCACAGAATTGCTGGATGGCACTATTAGAATGTCTCTACACAGTCTTAATTTTCATAGAGGTTTATCCACACAAATAAAAGTTGAGCTGGCTGAGATTCTGGAAACTCCAAATAAGTTAAATGCATATATTAAAGAAAGTATTCATATTGATCACAGACTTTCTGAGAGAAGAAAGAAGAAACAAGAAGCATCTGTACCACGTGTGAAGTATAAAAGTTATTCATAGCCTATCACTGAAAACTTCTCAAAAACTACTTCTACTCTAGATCTTGAGCCTGAAACAATACTGGTAGATATCATTTGTGGACCTCTAACTTTGGAAAAGAAGCACCGGTGATAATCCAAAGATTTGAGTATCTACTGCGCTAAGCCTGGTTACTCTGTAGTTTATAAATCTAATAGTATTAAAAGGCCCTTTTGACCAGTACATATTTTCCACATTCTTGCTGGCTCAGAGCCTGATATAGCTATCAGCACTCTTCTTTTCAAGCTGGGTCCAAAATATCGGGACCACTCCTCCTCCTTGACACCATGGACTCCCTTCAAATTCTTGAAAACCTGTAGGTGGGTGTCAATCTCTGTCTCCGATTCCTTGAAAATCGGAACTCCACTGTATCACAACTGGGGTCTCTGCTAGGTCTTTTCCCAGCCTTCATCCTGTGGCCTGTCGAGTACTTCTATAGTCACCCCCAGCACCGCCTTGAGCACTTCTGCTCTCTCTTGTGGGGTTGCTCCATCCCCCAATGCTGATAGCCAATCTTGCAGCCCTGCTGGGTTACCAGCAACGGTCTCTCTCCGCGGCGGTACTCACAGCCGCCGCGGCTCGCTTCCTGTCGGTCCCAACGTCCCGGCCGTCACCATGACGACCGGGACGTCATTTCCTTCCAACTCCCGACCGTTGCCAAGGCAACGGTCGGACGCTTCCTCAGCGCCGTGTCCTGGCAGCCAGGCGCGCATGCGCTCTAGGGACAATCAGGCAGATTTAGCCTGTGGCTGAATTAGCAGGCATTAGCCTGCAGGTGTGGATTTCAGGGCTAAGCCCTGATTGGTCTTGCTAGGTGCTGGCAATTAGCCTACAAGTGTGGCCTTGTCTAGGGGCAGGTTCTGATTGGTTGTGGGTTGTATTTAAGGCAATGAGGTCTGCTGCCTCATTGCCGGTTATAGCTTCTGTGCTCCAGTCTGCTGACCTGCTTGTTCCAGTTCCTGTTCCTGTATCTACGTTTTGACTTCCCGTGTATGACCCTTGGCTTCGTATTTGACTTCGCTTGTGTTTCCTGTGACCCTGATCCTTGGCTTGTTTACCCGTTCTGCTACTTTGCCTGTGACCTCTGACCTCAGCTTGTTCATTGTTACTGTTACCTGCTGCCGACCTTTTGACCTCTGCGTGGACCTGACTCTTCTTGTCTGGGTTCTCCCCAGCCGGTACACACTTCACGACCCTCTGTCAGTCTGCAGCCCAGTCTGTCCCCACCATCAGGGGCTGCAGTGAACACCTGACTGGCAGAGTAGACTCCGGGTTGTGTTGTGCCGGCTGGATGGGTTCCTAACATTATAACCGGCCCACTCACGGAGACAAGGTTAGAATGGATACAAGTGGATCCACACCGTCTCCGGCACAAACCCTAGCAGGCCACGTTGAGTCCTTGTATCAGATGATGCAGGGATTGGCTGAGCGTATGTCTGTTCAAGAAGAAGCCACAAAAGCTTCACAACCGACTCCAGGTCCCATCTGTGAACCCAAAATGAACTTACCAGATCGGTTCTCCGGAAATAGAACCCTGTTTCGGAACTTCAGGGAGAGCTGCAAGCTCTATTTTCGGATGAGACCCCGCTCCTCCGGTTCAGAGCAGCAAAGAGTTGGGATTATTATTTCCCTTCTACAGGGTGACCCCCAGTCCTGGGTGTTTTCTTTGTTGCAGACCAGTCCGGCCATGCAGTCCGTAGACTCCTTCTTCGAGGCACTGGGTCTACTGTATGATGACCCGGATCGAGTGGCCTCCGCGGAAGCTCATCTACGGTCCTTGAAACAAGGCCGACGGTCGGCAGAAGAATACTGCGCTGAATTCCGTAGATGGTCACCTGATAGTGGATGGAACGACCCTGCCTTACGAAGTCAGTTCCGTCTCGGCCTATCTGAACAGATTAAAGATTCTTTGGTGCAATACCCGTCTCCTAGTTCTCTGGAGGATCTGATGCACCTCTCCATTAAAATTGACATGAGATATAAGGAGCGGAAAACTGAAAAGGAAACATCATCACCTCCATCCGCCTTCGTTCCTGTTTCCCAGGATGGTGAGGAGCCTATGCAATTAGGAGCATATCGTCTCTCTTCTGAAGAGAGAGACAGGAGACGTTCGCAAGGTCTATGTCTATACTGTGGCATAAAAGGCCACTTCTCCCGTTCTTGCCCAAATAAGTCGGGAAAAGACCATGCCTAGGGAATGAGGGGAAAGTTCACCTAGGTCTGCAAATTATCTCCCCGAAAAATGCTGTATTAATCCCTGCACAGCTCACCTTCCGGGCTCGCTCTGTGGACCTGTCGGCCTTCATTGATAGCGGAGCCGCAGGCAACTTCCTTAATATTGGGTTTGCCCGCTCTGCCGGAATTCCGATGGTAAAACTCAACTCTGCCATTACTGTCTGTGGCTTAGACGGAGGTCCGTTGCCTGGTGGCAAGATTTCCTGGGAGACCCCGCCACTACAGTTGAAGATCGGAGCTCTCCATTCTGAGTCAATCACCTTCTTCCTGATCGATTGTTCGTCGGTTCCTATGATCTTGGGCCACCCATGGCTTTCCTGTCATAACCCTGTCATAGACTGGGTAAAAGGAGAGATTGTCAAGTGGAGTACTTATTGTACACAGTCTTGTTTGTCACTGTCTCTGCCTATGATTCAGCCTATTCCGGAGCGGCTTCCCTCACAGTATCATGAATTCTGGGACGTGTTCTCCAAGAAGGCTGCTGATACCTTACCGCCACATCGTGACTTTGACTGTGCCATCGAACTTATTCCTGGTTCCAAGTTACCTAAGGGGCGTTTGTATTCCCTTTCTGCTCCAGAAACAAAATCCATGCAGGAGTATATCGACGAAAACCTGGAGAGAGGCTTCATCAGGCCATCTAAGTCTCCCGTAGGAGCAGGATGCTTCTTTGTATCAAAAAAAGACGGAGGGTTAAGACCTTGTATTGACTACCGGGGATTGAATCATATCACAGTCAAGAACACCTATCCCCTTCCGCTCATCTCGGTATTGTTTGATCAGCTAAGAGGGGCTACTGTCTTCACTAAAATCGACCTTCGCGGAGCATATAATCTCATCCGTATCAAAGAAGGAGATGAGTGGAAGACGGCATTCAATTCGCACTCTGGCCACTACGAGTATCTGGTCATGCCCTTTGGCCTTAGCAATGCACCTGCAGTGTTCCAGGACTTGATCAATGAAGTTCTTCGGGAATTCCTTGGTTGTTTCGTGGTCGTCTATTTAGATGATATCCTCATCTATTCCAGATCTTTGCCCGCCCATCAGACTCACGTCAAACAAGTTCTACAGAAATTACGAGAGAACCACCTGTACGCTAAGCTGGAAAAGTGTGAGTTCGAGGTACAGAGGGTATCCTTTTTAGGCTATGTAATCTCTTCTGAGGGATTCTCCATGGATCCAGCTAAGGTCCAGGCTATTTTGGATTGGGTGCAACCCAACAATCTTAAGGCGGTGCAGAGGTTCCTGGGCTTCTCCAATTATTATAGGAGATTCATTCACAACTTTGCCGACATTGTGGCTCCCATTGTCGCTCTGACCCGTAAAGGAATGGATCCAACTAATTGGTCGTCCCAAGCAGCAGCCTCATTCGAAAGCCTGAAAAAGGCCTTTGTCTCCGCTCAGGTCCTTAGACATCCGGATCCAGCTAGGACATTTATTCTTGAGGTCGACGCCTCTGACATCGGTGCCGGTGCCATCCTATCACAGAAGGATCCTCATACTAATCGTCTGCACCCATGTGCTTATTTCTCCCGTCAGTTCTCTTCAGCGGAGGCCAACTATGATGTCGGTAATAGAGAACTATTGGCAATCAAATGGGCCTTCAAGGAGTGGCGGCATTGGTTGGAGGGTGCTTCACATCAGATCTCTGTCATTACCGATCACAAGAATTTACAATATATACAGTCAGCCAAACGTTTAAATCCCAGACAGGCCCGGTGGGCGTTATTCTTTACCCGGTTTAACTTCCTGATCACCTACCGACCAGGCTCCAAAAATGTCCGGGCAGATGCCCTTTCCAGAAGTTTCTCGGCACACCACATTCCAGTCACTATCCCAGAGCCGATTATTCCTCCTTCTGTAATCCATGCCGGGTTGACCCAAGATCTGAGTATCACACTTCAGAGATTCCAGAAATTAGCCCCTGATACTACTCCGGAGCGACGTTTCTTTGTTCCAGTCCATCTAAGGAAGGCGGTTATTGCAGAGGCGCATAACAGTAGGGTTGCAGGGCATCCTGGAATTTTCAAGACGTTAGAAATCCTTTCCCGTACAGTCTGGTGGCCATCTATGTCTGCTGATGTCAGGAGTCATGTCCTCTCATGTGAGGTTTGTGCCAGAAACAAAGTTCCTAGGATCCGCCCAATAGGCCAGTTAGTTCCTTTGGCACCACCTGCAAAACCATGGACCCACTTGTCCATGGACTTTATAGTGGATCTACCACCTTCTGCAGGACACAATACCATTTGGGTCGTGGTAGACCGGTTCAGCAAGATGTCCCATTTCGTTCCCTTACCCAGACTCCCTACAGCTCGGGATTCATTCAACATATTTTCCGGCTCCATGGACTCCCTACTGACATAGTTTCCGATCGGGGTTCTCAGTTCATAGCGCAATTCTGGAGATCTTTCTGTACCCTTCTCGGAATCAAGGTTAGCTTATCATCCGCATATCACCCTCAGTCTAATGGGCAGACCGAAAGAGTTAACCAGTCCTTGGAAAATTTTTTGCGATGCTACACGTCAGAGTTCCATGATAATTGGTCTTCCTTGTTACCTTGGGCGGAATTTGCCTGTAACAATTCCTGTCATTCATCTACTAAAACTTCTCCGTTTTTCTGCAATTATGGTTTTCACCCCAGATCTAACTCCCTGTATTCGCTTAACCCAGTTGGTGTCCAGGAGATCCGTTCCACTGCAAGAGATCTCAGAGTTATCTGGAGGAAAGTACAGGCATCTCTGAAACAGGCTTCAGTTGTCGCAAAAAAAAATTCGGATCGCCACCGTACCATCTGCTCCTTCAAGGTGGGCCAGAGAGTGTGGCTGTCTACAAAAAACAATAAACTCAGACAGCCTTGCAAAAAGTTGGGTCCCAAGTTCATCGGCCCGTTCCTTATCATCAAGCAGGTTAATTCTGTTACATTTAGGTTAAGAATTCCGGGCTCGTTGAGAATTCCCAACACATTTCACTGTTCTCTGTTGAAGCCGGTATTATATCCTACTCAAATCCAGTCTTCAAATTTGCCTGAGAGAAAATCAAACAGATCACCAAGATACGTTGTTCAGAAGATCTTGGATTCCAAAAAAGTGCAAGGTCAGGTGCACTTCCTAGTGCAGTGGAGGAATCGTGGGTTAGAAGAACGGTCTTGGATCCCACGGAGACAACTCGATGCTCCTAAACAGTTGAAGGAGTTCTTTAAAAAATTTCCAAGGAAACCGGGATGTCGGGGTTCCTTAACCCCTCCTCAAGGGGGGAGTACTGTCACGAGCCGCGGCGGTACTCACAGCCGCCGCGGCTCGCTTCCTGTCGGTCCCAACGTCCCGGCCGTCACCATGACGACCGGGACGTCATTTCCTTCCAACTCCCGACCGTTGCCAAGGCAACGGTCGGACGCTTCCTCAGCGCCGTGTCCTGGCAGCCAGGCGCGCATGCGCTCTAGGGACAATCAGGCAGATTTAGCCTGTGGCTGAATTAGCAGGCATTAGCCTGCAGGTGTGGATTTCAGGGCTAAGCCCTGATTGGTCTTGCTAGGTGCTGGCAATTAGCCTACAAGTGTGGCCTTGTCTAGGGGCAGGTTCTGATTGGTTGTGGGTTGTATTTAAGGCAATGAGGTCTGCTGCCTCATTGCCGGTTATAGCTTCTGTGCTCCAGTCTGCTGACCTGCTTGTTCCAGTTCCTGTTCCTGTATCTACGTTTTGACTTCCCGTGTATGACCCTTGGCTTCGTATTTGACTTCGCTTGTGTTTCCTGTGACCCTGATCCTTGGCTTGTTTACCCGTTCTGCTACTTTGCCTGTGACCTCTGACCTCAGCTTGTTCATTGTTACTGTTACCTGCTGCCGACCTTTTGACCTCTGCGTGGACCTGACTCTTCTTGCCTGGGTTCTCCCCAGCCGGTACACACTTCACGACCCTCTGTCAGTCTGCAGCCCAGTCTGTCCCCACCATCAGGGGCTCCAGTGAACACCTGACTGGCAGAGTAGACTCCGGGTTGTGTTGTGCCGGCTGGAGGGGTTCCTAACAGTTTGTCTCTTAATTTTAGCACTAAATTTCTATCCTCTCTTTCTCCTTTTTCATATTCCAGCACTCTATTAACAATGACCTTTCGTAATGGCAGTCTGACATTTTCTGACAATCTCCAAACACCAGAAGCAAGTGAAACTTGTGTTAGACTGGGTACACACTACAACTGAATTTCCGATCAGTTGGTAGATTCATGCATACACACTATAAATGTTTTAAACAATTTTGGGCTGACTAACTGTCCGGACAGTGATTTTTGTCAGGTATAAAGGCGTCTCAAAAGATTGTAATTTCGTATACACTAAAATGATATATGGCCTCCCTGCAGCAATATGCCTAAGAAATTTAAATAAAGTGCCGAAATCACCATTCAAAAACTCCCACAAATTTAGATTCAGGAAAAGGAAATACATCATTGCCATTTATTCTATAACACATCTTTGTGTATAGTGTATGTTCGTTCACAGCTGCACATTAACGATTTATTTTAAAATAATGTACACCTATGAGTGACAACAAGTTTGTTGTCTTTTACTACTCGATGTGGCAAGAACACTGCAAGCACAGACCCAGAGGGAAAGAAGGAGAAAGAGTCGGACCTGTTGGACCAAGAGTGGTTCAAGAGGAGAGACTCATATTCTCATATGCCCACAGGAGATACGGGACAACTCTGATGATTTCCGGAAATTCCTGAGGATGAATGAACCCACATTCCACATTCTAATTTATATCACTGCAAGTGTACTGATTTTTGTTATAATTTGTGCACTTTTGGTATAGGAAATGTATTTATTGCTGAGACAGTGCCAGAGAGGAAATTTGTTTTTGTTTTTGTTTTCTGTCACTGTCTGAAGGCAGGTGATCTCATGTTAATTAGACCTTTTCATCTCAATGGCCAACACGTCTGTTTAGCCTGAAAGACAGGAGGGAGTAATTAGACTTGCTGTCTCTCTAAGGCAGGATGCAAGTAATATAGGAAACATAAAACTTAATCTCCTGATTTCCTGAAACTTAAGTTTCAGGAAATCAGGAGATTGATGTAAATTTTGTTAAAGCTTAAATTGCGTTAGCTCCACTGTTAAAGGATATATTACATCCTAATGGTAATTATTGAATGTGATTTACCAGTTTTTGCAAAACAATTTAGGATCAGGTGGCGGTGTTACCCCCTGCTAAGGTGAGTCAGAATGTGTATAAAAATGGTCCTGTTGACCATGTTATCATCATCATCATAAGTTATTTTATATAGCGCTACTAATTCCGCAGCGCTGTACAGAGAACTCACTCACATCAGTCCTTGCCCCATAGGAGCTTACAATCTAAATTCCCTAACATACACAAACACAGACAGACACACACACACAGACTAGGGTCAATTTGATAGCAGCCAATTAACCTACTAGTGGAACCATCCGCAGCAATTGTTACGAGCCGCGGCGGTGCCCCAAGCTGCTGCGACTAACTGTTTTCCTGTGGTCCGCGTCCCTGCAGTCATGAGAACCAGGACGTCCCTTCCTTTCTGTCCCGGCTCTGTTGCTGAAATGGCATGAAGGGCAGCCCAGTGCGTGCGCAAACAGTGCCAATTAATAGCATTCTGAGGCTGATTACCCTGTTTGTGCCTCCTGCCCTGTGATTGCCCCTCTATGTATATAAGGCAGGCAGGTCTTAGACTCCCTAAGGGTTATAGCATCTCTCTGAGGTTTGCTGACCTGCTGCTGCGTTTGTGTCTCTTGTGGATATTCTGCTGACTGATACCTGTTGTGACCCTTTGCTTTGTTTTTTTATTTCTGCTTGCGGTCAGATTGCCCTGAGATATTCCTGCTCACTGCCAGCCCTAATCTTTAGCCTGTTTATGACCACACTATCTGCTACGGACCCCTGACCTCGGCTTACTTCTAACTACCCACTATCATCCTGTCTACTGCCTCCTATTTTCCAGCTGTTCTAAATATTTATCCTGGTAACCGTTAGCCCTAACATAACCAGCCGATCAGGCCCGCCGTTTGTCCTTACAAGAACTTGCTTGTTTCGCAATTTCGAGGAGAGCTGCAAGCTCTATTTTCATTTGAGACCTCGTTCTTTGGGCTCACAACAACAAAGGGTTGTTGCCATCTTCTTTCTCCAAGGTGACCCTATTGTCTGTAGATGCTTTTTTAAAAGCCCTGGGACTGCTCTATGACGACCATGCTCAGGTGGCCTCGGCCGAATCTCACTTCAGGCATCGGTCTACGGATAGTGAATGGAATGACTTGACACTTTGTAGTCAATTCCGCCTCGGTCTGTCAGATCAGATCAAGGATGCCCTGGTGCAGTATCCCGCACCAACGACCTTGGAAAGCCTTGGAAATCACTTGGTAATTAAAATTGACCATATAATTAAGGAAAGGAAGGCCAAAAAAGATTCAGCTTTATCCTCCTTCTCCTGTCCAGTCCCATATCCTGTACCTACGAATACCTCTGAACCCATGCAGCTAGGAGCTTACCGCCTCTCTCCTAAGGAAAAATCTAGGTGGCGCTCTTTGAGTCTCTGCCTTTACTGCGGCAATAAAGTTTGCCTACTTTGTTCTTGCCCCAACAAGACAGGAAAAGATCAGGCTTAGGCGTTCAAGAAGGGGTGCGCCTAGGTCTTCAAATAGTCTCTTACGAAAACTCTGTTTTAGTTCCAGCCTGGATCACCTATGAGTCTAATTCCCACTCAGTGTTAACCTTTTTAGATAGCGGCGCAGCTGGTAACTTCCTTGACCTTAAGTTCGCCCGGGCTCTTGGTATTCCCTCGATTATGTTGTAGTCAAGCATTCAAGCATTACCGTCTTAAGTCTGGACAGTAACCCCCTGGTTGGGGGCAGGATCCTTGCCAAGACTCCACTTGTGCAGCTTTTAGTAGGCACCCTCCATTCTGAGGTTCTCTCTTTCTATCTGATCTCGTGTCCTTACGTTCCTTTAATTCTGAAGCATCCATGGCTTCAAAGCCACAACCCTCACATCGACTGGAACAAAGTTGAGTTCTGCCCGGGTTCTGGCTGCTGTTCCACCTGTTTGACCCTGTCCCACTGGGTCCTTCAGTCCTGTTCAGAACATCCTACTGCTCTGTACCGGGAGTTCCAAGATGTGTTCCTGAAGAAGAAAGCAGACTCATGCCCTCCTCATCAAGATTATGACGATGCAATCCACATTATTCCCGGGTCTAAATTGCCTGAAGGCTGACTATACGCCCTTTTTATTCCAGAGACCCAGGTGATGAAGGAGTATGTGGAAGAAAACCTGCAGAAAGAGGTCATCCTAAGAGGTCATTCTACCTTCTAAATCACAGGTAGGAGCCAAGTTTTTCTTTGTAGCCAAAACTGATTTTAGCCTGAGGCCCTGTATAGACTTCCGTGGCCTGAACAAGATTATGGTCAGAAACACGTATCCGCTCCCTCTTATCTCTGTTCTCTTCAATCAGCTTAAAAAAGCCACTATCTTCTCCAAAATTGATCTACGGGTGTGTCTACAACCTGGTTTGGATCAGAGAGAGAAATGAGTGGAAAACTGCCTTTAATGCTCATTCAGGGCGCTATGTATATTTGATGATACCATTCGGTCTCTGTAACACCCTGGCGTTTATTCAAGATTTAAGTAACGATGTTCTGCGGGAGTTTCTAGGTAGACCTGTCGTAGTCTATCTGGATGACATTTTACTCATAGTCCTTGGCCCAACACCGTCACCATGTACGGGAAGTGCTCCTCAAACTTCACCAATATCATCTTTATGCTAAGCTCAAGAAATGTGAGTTCGAGGTCACTCATGTGGGTTAGGTACACTTCAACGATGACAAAAAATCCAACACAGAGAAGACCTACAAAAAAAAGCGATTTCAGGAAAAAACGACTGCAATATACACAGACTTAACTGAAAACCGACTCTGCAGATATCCGATGGCAGCAGAAGGCTGACAGACCTCCTTCCAAATGGACAGCTCTCCAGCAGTAGTGTCTGGCGTCAGTGCCACCTGAATGAATTTTAATTTAAAAGCGGCAATGTTGGAACCCCGCAGGTTAACTGTTTAAACTGTTTAAAACGATGGCAGCATTCTGCCATCAGATATCGGTTTTCAGGTAAGTCTGTGTATATTGCAGTCGTTTTTTCCTGAAATCGCTATTTTTTGTAGGTCTTCTCTGTGTCGGATCTCTCGTCATCATTGAAGCAATTACCACCGACTCATGTTACCATCCTGGGATATGTCATTACCACTAGTGGGTTCTCTATGGATCCTAGCAAGGTCCAGGCAATCTAGGATTGGGAGCTTCCAACTAACTTGAAGGTCATTCAGAGATTCCTTGGCTTTGCTAACTATTATCGGAGGTTCAACCGCTCATTCTCAGTAGTTGTGGCACCCATTACAGCCCTTACTTGAAAAGGTGCTGACACAGCTAATTGGTCCCCGGCAACTTTGGTATCCTTCCAGGCCCTTAAAGAAACCTTTAGCTCTGCTCCAGTCATCAAGCATCCGAATCCTGAACTCCCGTTTATTGATGAAGTGGATGCTTCAGATGATGGGGTGGTGCTATCCTTTCCCAAAAGGATCCTTGGGACCAAAAATTGCACCCCTGTGCTACTCCCCCCCTGGAAATTCTCTGCTGCAGAGGTCAATTATGATGTGGGCAACCGCAAGCTATTGGCCATCAAATGGGCATTTGAGGAATGGCGACAATGGCTGGAAGGAGCAACTAATCAGATCACTACCTTCACGGATCATAAAAATCTCCAGTACATCCTCTCTGCTAAAACCTTGAACTCTAGGCAAGCTGGTTGGGCTCTCTTCACCCATTTCAAGTTCCTCATCGCTTTTCGACCAGGGTCTATAAACATCAAGGCCGATGCCATGTCTCGAAGCTTTGTATCCTTTTACTCTCCAGTTAAGTCCTATCAGATCATTCTGGTTTCCTCCATCGTTTCTGAATTGACACAAGACTTGCGCACAACTCTTCATTAAGCGCCTGGCAACCTCTGAGTCTCCTGCGAACAGGTTGTTTGTTCCCGATCATCTAAGGAGAGCGGTACTTGTTGAGTCTCATGACTGCAGAGCTTCTGGACATTCTGGAGTATCTAAAACCTGTCCTGTACTGTCTGGTGCCCCTCCTTACCTGCCGATACCAGGGACTTTGTACTTTCTTGTAAAGTCGTAATTGTCCTTCTGATCCACTCATGCATTTACCGATTGCAGTAAGACCTTGCACACATTTATTCATGGACTTTATTGTCGATCTCCCTTGGTCTGCTGGATGTAACACTATCTGGGTTGTTGTAAACCGCTTTAGTAAAATAGCTCATTTCATTCCTTTCACTGGATTACTCTGTGCTCAAACCTTGGCGTCCCTGTTCACTCAACATGTATTTCAGCCTCATGGTCTCCCTGTTAATATTGTGTCTGATCATGGATCCCAGTTTGTCACCACCTTTTGGAAAGCCTTTTGTACCTTACTAGGCATTAAGCTGTGTCTATTTTCTGTGTACCACCCACAATCAAATGGACAAACTGAGAGGGTGACTCAATCCCTGGAACAGTTCCTACGTCTATATATATCGAAATTCCATGACAATCAGGCTACCCTGCTTGCATGGGAAGAGTTTGCCTACAACAACACCTGTCTTTCCTTTACACGTGTCTCCCTGTTCTTCTGCAACCTCAGTTTCCATCCTCGAGCAAACTCCCTGGCCTCTCTGACACTTTCGAGCGTGCCTGGCATTCGTAATACTGCTATAAGCTTTGTCCAAATCTGGGAGAAGGTCCATATTGTTCTCAAGCAAGCTTCTTTTAAATCCAAACACTTTGCAGAACTGCATTGTAGACAGTGTTCTCTCAAAGTTGGTGACAGGGTTTAACTCTAAACATGGAATATCAAACTCCGGCAACCTTGCAAGAAACTTGGTCCAGATTCATTGGGTCATTTGTTATCATTAAGCAAGTTAACCCTGTGGCTTTCAGGTTAAATTTCCCTCGCTCTCTCAGAATTCCTAACACATTTCATTGTTCACTCCTCAATTTGGTTACCATGTCTCATAAATTCAGGCCTCATTGAATCCATAGACCTCACCCTGTCAAAGTCAATGGGCATCAGGAATTTATTGTTGAAAAGATTCTCGATTTCAAAAGAGTCCAAGAACAGATCCACTTCTTTGTGCGGCTCGGAGGAATGTTCTTGCGTACCTCACAAACATCTACATGCTAATAGACTATATAATTCTTTAAACAATTCCAGGGTGTCGGGGTTGCTTGACCGCTCCTCAAGGGGGGGTACTGTTATGAGCCACAGCGGTGCCCCAAGCCACAGTGACTCACTGTTTTCCTGTGGCCCGCTTCCTAGCCATCGTCATGGCGACCGCGACGTCACTTCCTTTCTGTCCCGCCTGTTGCCAAGGCAGCAGCCAGGATGCTCTGTTGCTGGAACACCACTTCCTGGCATGATCAGCAGCTGGGCGAGTGCGCAAATGGTGACAATTAATTAACAGCCTCCTGAAGCTGAATATCCTGTTTGTGTATCCTGCCCTGTGATTGGCCCTGCTATGTATATAAGGCAGGGACTGCTTAGCCTCCCTGTTGGTTATAGCATTTCTCTGCGTTTGTGTCTCCTGTGGATACTCTACTGACTGATAACTGTTATGACCCCATGCTTTGTTTTTAGATTCTGCTTGATTTCAGATTGCCCTGACCTCTGCTGTATTATGGATATACCTGCTCGCTGCCAGCCCTGACCTTTAGCCTGTTTCTGACCACGCTATCTGCTACGGACCCCTGACCTAGGCTTACATCTGACTACCCGCTAGCATCCTGTCTACTGACTCCTATTTCCAGCTGCGCTACAGCCGCCAAGGATGAACTTTTACTACGTTAGAGCTTAAGACCTGCGGGAATCTAAGTACCTGCGAGTGCATAAAGCTCCATGGGAAAGGCAGCTGCTAAATGTGAAGTCCTCCATACCATCTGTTCTAAAAGTTTTTCCTGGTAACCATTAGTCCTAACACATTTCAAGTTCATCCTCTCATCCTACAGTTCCACCCTCTCCCACACTAAACAATCATTCTTCAAGTCTCTCATCTCTTCAAAGTCCTTTTTGCCACTTTTAACACAATCCTTTGCACCCCCCCCCACCTCCGTTCTCACTCTCCCCTATTGCCACTGACTTTGCCTCTTTTTTCACCTCCAATATTGAGGCTGTCAAACACAAAATCTCCTCCTCCCATCATTCTTCTGTCATACCTAACACTCCACCCTCCTTTCCCTTCAGCCACCACCTCTTGTGCTTCTTCTGTCCTATCTGTCCTACTATGGGTGACGAAGTCCATTTTCTTATATTATCTTCTCCATCCTCAACCTGCCCCCTGGATCCCATCCCCTCTTACCTCCTTCGTCCTTCTCACCTAGTGCCTGCTCCGACATTGCTCACCTCTACAATCTGTCCGTCTCCACTGGACTCTTCCCATCATCTTAAAAAAAAACAATCTTGACCCTATCTCACTCTATAACTACCGCCCCATTTCTCTTCTCCCTTTTGCCTTCAAAAAACTTGAGTGGCTTGTCTGCTATCGTCTCAGCAGCTGCCTCTCTGACAGCTCCCTCCTTGATCCTTTCCAATCTGTCTTCCGCCCACTCCATTCCACAGAAATTGTATTTACCAAAGTCACAATGATCTTCTCTTGGCCAAATCCAGGATCCACTTCTCCCTGCTTATCCTCCTGAACCACTCTGCAGCCTTTGACACCATGGATCGCCCACTCCTACTCAACACCCTTCACATCATTGGCCTTTCTGACACTGTCCTTTATTGGTTCACCTCCTATCTCGCCACCCGCTCCTTCTCTGTTTCTACGTCCGGGTTCTCCTCCCCCCATCCATCCTTCCTGTAGGAGTCCCACGGGGTTCTGTCCTTGGCTTTTTTTTCTGTATACCTCCTCCCTGAATGAACTCATCACTTCCTTCCGTGTCTAGTACCATCTCTATGCCGACGACTATCTTCTCTGTTTGCCAACTTGGCTGCCTGGGTGTCATTTTTGACTCCTCTCTCTCCTTTGCCCCTCACATTCAATCTCATGCCCAATCCTGTAGCTTCCAATTCCACAACATCGCCCGTATTATACCCTTCCTCTCCCAGGATGCTATCATAACTCTTAACCACTCACTGATCATTTCTTGTCTAAACTACTGCAACCTTCTCCTTACTGGCCTCCTCCATGCTCATCTCACTTCTCCTCGATCTATACTTAATGGCGCAGCTAGACTTATTATCACACTTCTGCTATTACAGATGGATTCTAATAGCCAGGTATCTAAAGTAGACAGAATTTATTTTGATATACAAATCTAAAGTATCCAACAAGTGAAGGCAATAGTCCCAATAGTCCCAAGGAAGATAAAGGTCTGGTAGAAGTATCTAACAATTGCAATCCAAATCACAAGATGGAGCAAGCTTCTGTGGAAGCATCTGGTTCAGATTCAAACACAATACACAAGGAAAGGGTTCAAAAGTGTCTTTTATAGGCCCAAACAGGAATCCAGAATGGAATGTTTATGAGATAGTCCCATCCATCTTGGATAAGGGCTATTCAATGGGCAAGTACATAATAGAGATCCAAGATGGAACCTTCGTGTATGAATGGTCTAGTGGATACTAGTACCTTATCCCACTTCTCTCCGCCAACTCCCCTCTTTCAACCATTTATTCCCTAAGGCAGCAGTTTTGTGATTTCAACCACACCTACAGGGAGCACAGATTCCTAAATTTTAATTACTACTGAAGTTAAAATCTGTCATCTTGGGTATCAGTGATAAAGCACAGAAGGAACTGTTTAACAGACAGATAAGTCTGCTCCACTTGTTCATTTGATTTGGAGTGATGTCTATAAATGAAGGATAGAGAGATATCCATGCACTTAGAAGATCTATAGTAGTATGGATGTGCAAAAAGGAATCATAAAATATGTTAGTGTATGGGATTTTATCCAATTACCCTGGATATAGGGTAGTATAACGTGAATAATTAATAGGTATTAAGAAGGAGATATACTACAGTCATGGCCAAAAGTTTTGAGAATGACACAAGTATTGGTTTTCACAAAGTTTGCTGCTTCAGTGTTTTAGACCTTTTTGTCAGATGTTGCTATGGTATACTGAAGTACAATTACAAGCATTTCATAAGTGTCATCGGCTTTTATTGACAATTACATTAAGTTTATGCAAAGAGTCATTATTTGCAGTGTTGACCCTTCTTTTTGAAGACCTCTGCAATTCACCCTGCCATGCTGTCAATCAACTTCTGGTCCACATACTGACTGATGGCCGCCCATTCTTGCCTAATCAGTGCTTGGAGTTTGAAAAGACATTGTTCATCACCAAATTGTTCTTGGATGGTTGGGAGAAGTTTCTCTTTGTGTTTTGGTACCATTATTTATTCATGGCTGTGTTCTTAGGCAAAATTGTGCATGAGGCCACTCCCTTGGATGAGAAGCAACCCCACACATAAATGGTCTCAGGATGCTTTACTGTTGGCATGACACAGGACTGATGGTAGCGCTCACCTTTCCTTCTCTGGACAAGCGTTTTTCCAGATGCCCCAAACAATCTGAAAGTGGATTCATCAGAGAAAATGACTTTATCCCAGTCCTCAGCAGTCCAATCCCTGTAACTTTTGCAGAATATCAGGCTGTCCCTGATGTTTTTCCTGGAGAGAAGTGGCTTCTTTGTTGGCCTTCTTGACACCAGGCCATCCTCCAAAAGTCTTCGCCTCACTGTGCGTGCAGATACACTCATACCTGCCTGCTGCCATTCCTGAGCAAGATTTGCACTGGTGGTGCCCAGATCCTGCAGCTGAATCAACTTTAGGAGATGTCCTGGTGCTTGCTGGACGTTCTTGGGTGCCCCTTAAGACTTCTTCACAACTATTGAACCTCTCTCCTTGAAGTTCTTGATGATCCGATCAGGGGCGGATCTAGACTTTATGTTTAGGGGGGGTGATTTTGCATAATCACGCCCCTCCTTTGCTCTGATTGGCTGGCCTGCGTTAACCCCGCCTTCCGGCCGTGATTGGCCATGCCCCCTCCCATTGTGGTCGCCGGCTGGGACCACTCTGATTGGCTGGCCCACATTTAGCCCCGCCCCGATCACGCTTAGCCCCGCCCCTCCCGTTTTAATCGGCGGCTGGGACCTAGCTTTTTGCTGCTAGGGGGGGGGGGGGGCGAATGCCCCGATCGCCCCCCCCCCCCTGGACCTGCCACTGGATCCGATAAATGGTTGATTTACATGCAATCTTACTAGCAGCAATATCCTTGCCTGTGAAGCACTTTTTGTGCAAAGCAATGATGACTGCATGTGTTTCCTTATAGTAAACCATGGTTAACAGAGGAAGAACAATGATTTCACGCACCACCCTCCTTTTAAAGCTTACAGTCTGTTATTCTAACTCAATCAGCATGACAGAATGATCTCCAGCCTTGTCCACATCAACACTCTCACCTGTGTTAACGAGAGTATCACTGACCTGTAGATAGATGGCGATCAGGTAAAAAGAAAAAGAAAATGTATATTAGTGAAAAAAAAGAGGGAATTGAATGAATAAAATAAAGTAAAATAAAATATAAAATCAAATAAACAGAATAAGGATAAATATAAGTAAAAGATAAAATATGATCAAATAAAATTGGCAATAATTGAAATGAAAAATACATGAATACTGATATAAATAAGGTGAATATCAACAATAATATAATTGTAATAAAATTATTTTTCCCAAGGAAATCTGAGCTATAACAGCTACACCTGCTCACCAAAGCTAATAACAGCAATATACTGAATACAAAAGAGCTATAGACATTATTTATTTTAAATAAAGAACTAAGGACAGACCAACCGGGTATTTTGCAAACCACCTAAGACCATAAGAGGTGAGCCTTCTTCCCCTCTCTACCCCCCTACCAGTCTCTCAGTTGTGCCTTTAATAAAATTGCTGTTTTAAATATGGCAGTCACAATTGCTGAAAATCAGCAATTTAACAAATCCGATGCTTAATAAATTTACCCCCAGGAGATGAACCAAAGCAAATTTCACTGAACCGGTTGCTACTCAAGGAACAACAATCAACCGAACTAATGAAAGCAAGACTGAGGTAAGCTAACTCCTTTTACACTGCGCCACAGATTTTTTTTTTAAAAGAAACACTTCATAATGTAGTGGGTAGGACGGGGGCCTTGATGATTTGATTTGCTGTGAATTGCATCATTTTGGCCCCAACTTTGTGACAAAATGCCATGGGGACGGGGCCAACTGACTACTTGCTATGCTTGCAATTCATAGACTATATAAGGGTTCCTCTTACCACAGTCTCATCTTTTATAGTACTCTACACTTGTGTGTTTACCTTTCTGTTAACAAAGCTAAAATGCCTAATAGCTTCTAGCTGCCCAAGAACACTGTAAGTTGCTTCTTTTACTCTAGCTGGGTACCTACATAGTATACTGCTATATCAAGCCTAGAAAAATTATGATCTGCTGCTGACAAATTTTTAAAAAAATAGAAGCTTCTAAGCTGTTGTAAAGTGTTCCTGATGGTTCAGGAAGGATCCCGCAGCCTGAGGGTATTGCCCTCTGTTTCTACTGTGAGCACAGCGTACTGGAATCCTGTTGGTATTATATTTTTATAGAGTATATTTCATCCCACTCTTTTAGTTGCCTTTTCACTGAGTATTATAAGCTCCAGACACTGATCTCAACCATGGGAATACGTTTATACCTCCCAATTGATTTAAATATTGGAATCAATGAAACTATACCACTGGCTGAACCAGATTCGCACAGACACATGCTTTTTTTTATCCACTATGAAGGACTGTTAACATTTAGACTGCTGCGGGGTATGTTAATTGTTTGAGAACAATTAAGAGAGCAAAAGGGAAGCTTTCTGGCTAGGTATTCTTTGTTTGCAGTGAAAGGAGGGACACAAATTATACATCCCATGGAAAACAAGAGAACTACCTTAAGGAATGTTTTGCCTGCACCAGTATTGTCCTCTGTGATTAAACATTTTGTCAGGAATAACTTAATGACATGAGTTGGTCTGCTTCTCTGCAGCAGTTTTCTGCATTTACATTACGTAAATTCTTTAGTCTGTAGGCTCAATCATACAATAGGAGTCATATCTGTGCATAGACTGGTCCATACACACATTCTGCCATGGAAACTGAAGTACAGGTTCTTGGAGGACAAGATTGAACCTGAAGAACGAAATATTACCAATTCAATTTCAGCTTGACTTGGAAAAGGAATCTTCTGCCTCAGCTGTACTAACACAATGTTTTCAGGAGAAGAAAGTAAACATGTTATGTTCCACATTCGTCAGGTTATGTAGAAATGTATGTATCCCTTCTGGATATTACACGTCTTACCACTGTATTTAAAGTTCTAAATGTAAAACTTACTGGTCTATATTAGGCATACTAGGAATTTAGTATTTTAGTGTTATTTGAAGAACACTTGCCACTCCTCCTCCTAGTCTGATTTAAGCTAGGTACACACTACACAGTTTTCATCCAATAATCGGCTAAATCAGCCAACATACGACCGCTCGTTCAAAAGTCGGGTCAGTGTGTGTAGTGACACGACGGTCGAAAGTCTGCCCAAATGGACGAATGTCGCCTCATTTGGTTGGTCGTACCGTTTAATATTTTCGTTCCAATCTCGTTTCCGTTGTGTAGTGTGTATAAACTTCCGACCGATCCACAACAGTGAGTACGAAATTACAGTCATTGCTCACGACAACATGGCTATAAAAAGTCACTAAAGGGACGTCCGCTCTTCCCTTTATCGTCCTAAACAAGGCTACTGTGTATGCAGTCCATGGACCGAGCGATCAGAACATCGATCGCATGTAAAATCGATCGGCATAAAAAGTCTTTACACCCCAATACACTTCCCTATTGTTTAACCCCTTCCGTTCACTCTCGCATCACTTTCTCTCCTCCAGTTCTTTTTATGTTTTCTTTTATTATAAAGAAAACAAATTGTTTTTCATTCTTTTATTCACTATAAATTTACACGTGGACATACTGTTATTGTCATGTCTTGAAATAAAAATGATGGTTTGAAAGAAATATATGTGTAGCCCCTTTTAATCATGGACGTTGTTGGTATTGGGCGTTCTCCAACTTTATGCCCCATGTCAATGCTAATCAACATTAATGCACACACCTTCTACTTAGGGTGATGGGTTTTATGGATGGAAATACAGAAAAGGCAAGTTTGAAAAGAGGTTCACAGTTAAGTGGGAATTTTCATGGGTGCTAGACCATCGCTCGATAAAATACCTTCTTTATTAAACAAGCACAAGCTCATAGGTTACAATAAAAGTATTCACAGTATGCTGATGTTGGTACCCAAGAGTTGATGCTTCCTGACTAGGGGATAGTCCTACACCCTCTTCTACAGGATATTGTCCATTTTAGAAGTATTATTTTCTGGACTCTCATTAAGTCATTAAGGAAAGCAAAGCAAAAAAAGAGTAAGTTTTCTCCTGGACAAACCATGTTACAATGCAAGGGGTGCAAATTAGTATATTCTTCAGCACATAAGTTAAATACTTGCTGTTTTTTCATGTAACACGCAAATACTTGATAGCTTTATTTTTACACTGAGATGTAAAGTTGATCTAGGACATGTCCTACCCCAACTATAAATCTGTCATCACATTTTAAATGTACCTCTTCTTCCAATGCAACATGGTTTTTCCCAGGTGCAAAGTTACTCTTTTTTTATGTTTTTCTCTCTTTAATGACTCAGGCCCTCACTGTTCAGTCATTATACTCTCTAGGAACATACATTACAGGTCCCCCTGTCCTAACTTAATAGGTTGGAGTCCCTGTTGTGCACTCTACTCAGCTTAGGCTAACATAACAGTGTTTGGCTCAATTAGGATGATGCAGAGTGGGATGCACAACAGTGTGTGTAGCATATCTTGCATGAGAAAGTGGGTGTATAGATGTGTGCCTATGCAGACTTGAGCAATTCTGGCATTTATGCCTGCCTGTGACTGGAGAGGCGGCACATGGGAGTATTCTAACATTGGCCAACTAAAGGCCTATTTACGCAAATGTGGTTCATACAGACCTGCCGAAACATGAATATACGCCTGTTAGGAGGTGTATCTTTTGCTTCTGCAATAGGATCGGTGCAAATATGCTCAGATGATGATAACTAATCATAAACCAGATACGATGTGTGGGGTTCTGCATATGGTTGGAAATACGTTCATCTTCCGCTCATTTTTATTCCCATTTTGCGGCCAACTCTGCATCAGCCATATTGTGTCTGTGACTTCTCTCGTCTCTTGATAAACTCACTTTGAACTCTCCTCTGTCCAGAGAATTTCCTGACTGTTCTTGGGTGATCTGCTCTCTTTCGGTACACCTTCTATCAGCTATCTGACGAAGTCACAGCTATCCCAATCCTTGAACTCAACTCATGCACTGCACTCTCTCCTATTAATATCTCAGACCTCTGATAAGAAGAGGTAGTTAAGTTATTGAATGTAGACCACCATTTATTTACTAGGATTTCAGTCATCCTTTCACATATGCTCCCCTCCACACTCATCCTGCTATTCACTAAGGACACTTCACATCAACAATAAACACAGGCAAACAACTTCTTGCCTTTTTACTTTCTTTTAATGTCAAGATGGTAAAATACTTGACAACATAAATATTTCACACAGTTTCCTGTGACCCTAAACACTAAATAAACAGAAAACAGCTCTCTAGACACTGGCCAGCTTTTCTGGCATCAGTCATACTGAACAGTGAGACAAACATGTTTTTATACTTGACACTCCTCCCACAGCCATAGCTTGATGGGCAAGTGAAACTCCCACCTTCCCTTTACAAGGGAGTTCTCATCAGCTGGTCTGTTTGCACTGACTACAGACACACCCTGTCAGCCTACTGTGGGAAAAGACACTTCCAAACCATTAAATCAGTTAAATCAGACTTTATCTTATTATTTTGTCACACATTTGTCCTCCACCAGTTTATCTTTAACCTAGGTGTACTGTTGCACAAATATGTAACAATGTTTGCATCCAATTTCTGCGGATTGTCATCTAAATATCTCCCTTTGTTACAATATATATATATATATATATATATATATATATACCCCATTTGCTGGCGTATAAGACTACTTTTTTGCCCTGAAAAACATGCCTCCAAGTGGGGGGGTCGTCTTATACACCGGGTCCAGTATCGCGCGGTATCCAGTGCGGCCGCGGCGGGTCATCGGCGTGGCTGCGGCGAGCATCAGCAGCGATACAGGGGTGCCAGCCTTTTTGGCGTGACCGGCCCGTTCTGCTGACAGGGAGGGCAGACAGGGAGCAGGGACCAATCCAATAAGGCTTTGTATACAGCCAACAGCCAACCACAGTCCTGCACCATTGTACAGTACAATACAGCATAGAAAATGTCCAGCAGTCAAACCCCTATCAAACCTATCATGGCACCAGCAAAAAGAAAGAAATATGATGCAAGTTTTAAACTTAAAGTTGTAAACTTTGCCATGGAACATAATAATTGTGCTGCTGCAAGACAATATGGAGTTACAGAAAAGATGGTTCGGGACTAGAAATCAAATGAAAAAGCATTAAAGATTATGTCAAGGGGTAAGTGTGCACTTGCTCTCTCCCTCTATTTGTTATCTTCCTTCTATCATTGACTAGTGAATTACGTTTAATAAACTTGCACTGTTTTTCGTTTACTGTACATGTTTGATAACATACAGCCTTGTGACAGTTTTCCTGCATGTCATAGGCATTCGAATATAAATTAACATGTTGAAATCAAATCTGATGTTCTTTTACGTTTTATTTGGTGTGTGGAAGGTGTGCGGAAGAGGGGGTAGTCTTATACGGCGAGTATATAACAAACTCTATATTTTGAGTGGAAATGTTAGGGGTCGTCTTATACGCCCAGTCGTCTTATACGCCGGCAAATACGGTATATATATATATATATTAATCATTATATATATTTTCCCTCAACCAGAATGGAACAAATGTATTCTTCTTAATGAAGAAAAAATCAATGTAACACTCTATTATAAATAGGGATGTGCACCGGCGACTTTTGAGGTCTCGTGTTTTGTGTTTTGGATCCGGATTTTCGTTATTTTTGAGGTTCGGATTTGTCTCGCAAAACACTTGACGAAAGGTCTCGGTTCGGATTTAAGGTATTGGATTCGGATTTTTTTTGAAAAAAACATAAAAAGTTTAAAAATCAAGTTTTTGGGCTTATTTTCACTCCTAGGCTATTATTAACCTCAATAACATTCAATAACAAGCATTTCCACTAATTTACAGTGTATTCTGAACACCTCACAATATAGTTATTAGTCCAAAACGTTGCAACAAGGTATCTTTCTGGACTGCGTAGAGGAGTGGGTCACCACAATATAAATTAAAAACCCTGAACTTTTATGATTCGCACCAATAATTGTACCTGGACTGCATAGAGGAGTGGGTCACCACAATATAAATTAAAAACCCTGAACTTTTATGAATCGCACCAATAATTGTACCTGGACTGCGTAGAGGAGTGGGTCACCACAATATATTAAAAACCCTGAACTTTTATGATTCGCACCAATAATTGTACCTGGACTGCGTAGAGGAGTGGGTCACCACAATATCTTAAAAACCCTGAACTTTTATGATTCGCACCAATAATTGTACCTGGACTGCGTAGAGGAGTGGGTCACCACAATATCTTAAAAACCCTGAACTTTTATGATTCGCACCAATAATTGTACCTGGACTGCGTAGAGGAGTGGGTCACCACAATATCTTAAAAACCCTGAACTTTTATGATTCGCACCAATAATTGTACCTGGACTGCGTAGAGGAGTGGGTCACCACAATATATTAAAAACCCTGAACTTTTATGATTCGCACCAATAATTGTACCTGGACTGCGTAGAGGAGTGGGCACTGGGCACCACAATAAAATATATAAAAAACCTTCAACAGATCTGCATTACACTACACATACGGCTGCTCCTCCATCCTCTCCATCATATACATGTTGGAGTTTTAGCGTGTGACAACCTCTTGTTTTTGATAATGTCAGTGCATTTTGAATATTTTTCAATTTGCCCCACACCACTGAATGTACTTTATCTATGATACGCAATACGCATCTATCTATCTTGACTGCGTAGTGTGGTGGCCCCGGTACACAATTTGGTACCGAGGCCACAATATAATTAAAAAACCCTCCACGTGTCTGAATTCCACCAAACAAGTATCTGGACTGCATAGTGGGGTGGCCCCGGTACCCAATTTGATACCGGGGCCACAATACCTCCTCCAAACATGGTACAGACAATTCGTCATTGAGATCCCAGACAGACAGGGTCAAAGTGTTATTGTTTGACTTTGTAAACCCAAAAAACTGTCCCTGTTGCACATAGTCGTGCAATGAAGACTGACTTTTTCATTTGAAGGCACGATCTTTCAAGTGTAGTGTTTGTAAGTCTAAGTCATATTATACTTTTGGTAAAATTGGTTTATTTTGTTCCTCTTTATGGTAATTAATTAGTAATAGAATTAAAGTATGAAATAGAATTAAAGTATGAAATAGAATTAAAGTATGAAATAGAATTAAAGTATGAAATAGAGTGGTATAGAGTTGTAGTGTGGTATAGATAGAGTGGTCCACACAATATAATAATAAAACCCTCAACTGGTCTGAATTCCACCAAACAAGTATCTGGACTGCGTAGTGTGGTGGCCCCGGTACACAATTTGGTACCGAGGCCACAATATAATTAAAAAATTGGGCATCAACTGTCACCGTTGTTTAATATCTGATACACCTAAATATGGACTGCACAGTGGAGTGGCCCCGGTAGTAAATTTGGTGCCGGGGCCACAATACCTCCTCCAACTTCCAAGTGTAGTGTTTATAAAGACAGACAGCGTCGAAGTGTTATTAGTTGACTTTCTTAACCCTAAAATTGTCCCTGTTGCAAATATTCATGCAATGGACAGTTACTTTCTATTGAAACACTCAAGCTTTCAAGTGTAGTGTTTATAAAATATAAACAACAATACAGTAGTTTTAGAGCACGTCAATACCTCTTGTTTTAAATTATGACACGGCATTTTACTTTTGGTTTAATTTCTTGAATTTTTTTACATTTGGTTTTACTTTTTGAACATGGCAAACGACTGTTGATTGGTCATATAATGCAAAAAAAAAAGTTCCAAGATGGAATTGTCCTTGGGCCCTCACACCCACCCTTATGTTGTTGAAATAGGACATGCACACTTTAACAAACCAATCATTTCAGCGACAGGGCCTACCAAACAACTTTGGCTGAAATGATTGGTTTGTTTGGGCCCCCACACCAAAAAAGCTATTCATCTCTCCCTGTACAGACTAAACAGGCTCTACTGAGGCAAGATGTCGTCCTCATCCTCAACCTCTGATTCCTCTCCCCCTACAGTGTGTACTTCCTCCTCATCACACATTATCAATTCGTCCCCGCTGGACTCCACAACCACAGGTCCCTCTGTAGTATCTGGAGGGCAGTGCTGTACTTCATTGAGGAATTGATTATTCATTTTTATAAACATCATTTTTTCAACGTTCTGAGGAAGCAACCTCCTTCGCCGCTCACTGACCAGGTTCCCCGCTGCACTAAAAACTCTTTCCGAGTACACACTGGAGGGGGGACAACTCAGGTAAAATAGAGCCAGTTTGTACAGGGGCTTCCAAACTGCCTTTTTTTCCTGCCAGTAACAATATGGACTGTCTGACATGTCTACTTGGATGGTGTCAGCAAAGTAATCATCCACAATTTTTTCTATTGTGACAGCATCCAATGCAGCGAGAGTAGACATGTCTGCAATGGTTGGCAGGTCCTTCAGTCCGGACCAGATGTTATCAGCATCCCCGCCAGTGCCTCTTTTGGGAAAACTGAGCTTTTTCCTCGCAGCCATAGATGTGGAAGAAAATGAGGGTGGAGCTGTTGGCATGTCACGGTCCTCTTCAGAGGACAATCTCCTGACCAGCAGGTCTTTGCACCGCTGTAGACTTGTGTCCGCCGGAAACAGAGACACAACATACGCTTTAAACCGAGGATCGAGCACGGTGGCCAGAATGTATTCCTCTGACTTTAAAAGAGTGACCACCCTCGGATCCTGGCAAAGCGTACGAAGGGCTACATCCACAAGAGCTACATGCTTGGTGTAATCGCAATGGCTTACCAGCTCCTCCCTCACTTTCTCCAGCTGCTTCTGCAACAGCCTGATCAGGGGAATGACCTGACTCAAGCTGGCAGTGTCGGAACTGACTTCTCGTGTGGCAAGTTCAAATGGCTGCAGAACCTTGCACAACACGGAAATCAGTCTCCACTGCGCTTGACTGAGGCGCATCCCCACTCCTTTGCCTATGTCGTAGGTGGCTGTGTAGGCCTGAATGGCCTTTTGCTGCTCCTCCATCCTCTGCAGCATATAGAGGGTGGAGTTCCAGCGCGTCACAACCTCTTGTTTGAGGTGATGGCAGGGCAGGTTCATGCTTTTTTGATGTGCCTCTAGTCTGCGGTAGGCACTGGCTGAATGCCGAAAGTGTCCAGCAATTTTGCGCGCCACCGCAAGCATCTCCTGCACACCCCTGTCACTCTTGAGGTAATGCTGCACCACCAAATTAATGGTGTGGGCAAAACATGGGACGTGCTGGAAATTGCCCATATTTAATGCCCGCACAATGTTACTGGCATTGTCTGACACCACAAATCCCCATGAGAGTCTAAGTGGGGTAAGCCACTGGGAGATAATTTCCCTCATTTTCTCTAATATGTTGTCAGCGTTGTGCCTCTTATTAAAGCCTGTAATGCACAATGTTGCCTGCCTTTGCATGAGCAGCCATTTTGTAGATGCTGCTACTGATGCAGCTGTTGCTGTTGCTGCGGAAGGGGATGCATCTACCCAGTGGGCTGTCACAGTCATATAGTCCTTCGTTTGCCCAGAACCACTTGTCCACATGTCCGTGGTTAAGTGGACAGTGGGTACAACCGCATTTTTAAGAGCACTGAGGACACTTGATTGTACTTCTCTGTACATTTTTGGTATCGCCTGCCTAGTGAAGTGGAATCTCGAGGGGATTTGGTACCGGGGACACAATACCTCCATCAACCCTCTAAATCCCACTCCACTGATGGCGGACACCGGGCGCACGTCTAACACCAACATTGCAGTTACAGCCGCAGTTATACGCTTTGCAATAGGGTGACTACTATCGTATTTTGTGGTCATGGCAAACGACTGTTGGACGGTCAATTGTTTTGTGAAAGACTTAGCGGTCTTACGACTTCCCCTCTGGGAAGATGACCGACTAACAGCAGCAACAGCAGCAGTGGCAGTAGTAGGCGTACCGCTGCAGGATTCCTCGGATGAATCCCGTATTGAGGAGGACTCAGTCTGGCTGCTGACTTGGGCTGCAGGACTGAATCTGATGGAGATTGTGGAGGAAGTTGACGAGGAGGGTGTTGCTGGTGTGTATCCAACTGGACCACGGGATTTAGGTGTCCCTGTACCGATGAGGGTCCTAGCCCCAGTTCCTGAACTAACCACTGAACTATGAAGGTTATTCAGGTGACGTATAAGGGAGGATGTTCCTAGGTGGGCAAGATCCTTACCCCTGCTTATTTGAGCTTTACATAAGCTACATATGGCCATACATTGGTTGTCTGGATTTGGATAAAAATAACTCCAGACCGAAGAGGTGCATTTTTTGGTCTTCTGACCAGGCATGATGATGGGCTTTTTCATCCCATGGACATCAGCTGTTTCCCCCCCTGGTGCCTCATTTACAATAACCACATCACCATCCTCATCATCAAGTTCCTCCACAGCGCCAGCTACATCATCAATAGCCTCCTCCCGAGCCACCTCTTCCCGTACAGTGATGGGAAGGTCAGGCTTGACAACCACCAACACCCTTGGACTCGCCTTGGGGATTTGTGATAATTTCTCTTTAGAAGGCAGAGTTGTTTGCTGTTTTGTTGCTGACAGCATAACTCTCTTCAATTTTTTGTAGGGGGGGGAGGAGGAGGAGGGCTAAGATCCGTGGGTGAAGCTGAACCACTAGTCATGAACACGGGCCAGGGCCTAAGCCGTTCCTTGCCACTCCGTGTCGTAAATGGCATATTGGCAACTTTACGTTTCTCCTCAGATGATTTAAAGTTTCTCTTTTTGCTACTTTTTCTTAACTTGGGCTTTTTGGATTTTACATGCCCGGTACTACGAGATTGGGCATCGGGCTTGGAAGACGACGTTGATGGCATTTCATCGTCTATGTCATGACTAGTGGCAGCAGCTTCAGCATTAGGAGGAAGTGGGTCTTGATCTTTCCCTACTTTATCCTCCAAATTTTTGGTCTCCATTATATGTAGCACAAGATACTGCAGAATGTGTGAACTTGGTAATATTGCAGTACCAATGGACTTATACTGCTGGATTGGTTTTGCAAATTTGGTTATAATTATTATATATTTTTTTTTTTTTTAAATATTTTATTTTTTTTTACTTTTTTTTAATTTTTAAAAAACTTGGGAATAGTGGGGAAAAAACTATGCCCTTAGAAGCACAGAGCACAGCACCACTGGACTGAACAGGACACGGCACAGGACCCAGCAGCACTACGGAACTCAGCAGGACAGAGCACAGGACACAGCACCACTGGACTGATACTGCAGAATGTGTGAACTTGGTAATATTGCAGTACCAATGGACTTATACTGCTGGATTGGTTTTGCACATTTGGTTATAATTATATATATTTTTTTTAATTTCTAATTTTTTATTTTTTTTTACTTTTTTTTTATTTTTTAAAAACTTGGGAATAATGGGGAAATAACTATGCCCTTAGAAGCACAGAGCACAGGACACAGCACCACTGGACTGAACAGGACACAGCACAGGACCCAGCAGCACCACTGACCTCAGAAGGACAGAGCACAGCACACAGCACCACTGGACTGATACTGCAGAACACAGCACAGCACAGCACAGCACAGCACAGCACAGCACAGAACAGAACTAAACAGCACAGAACTAAACAGCACAGAACTAAACAGCACAGAGGACCACCTAACACACCCTCCCTCTACCCTGATCAATGCCCGAGTGAAGATGGCGGCGACTAGCGGGGAATTTATAGGATCCGAGTATCGCGAGATCCGACAACGGGATTATGAGTCAGAGCCTCAGTTTCACTTTTGAATTTGGCGCCAATACCCGGATCTGTCTCGGATCCGACTCGGATCCGCAACGTTCGGGTGGGCTCGGATTTCATAAATCCGAGTGCGCTCATCCCTAATTATAAAGGTGGATGCTGCTATCAGCATAGCTGTCACACCACACATCTAGTTGATCATAATCAAGTAACTCATAGAAAGGATACATGACACAGTACTTAAAATATCTTATATGGAGGCAGGCTTCAACTTATAGCCAGTACTTGTGATTACAGGTTTGGCAAATAAGATTACGGTTATGTGATATAGATCAGTAAAGGGTAACCTGAAAGAATATCAGTTTTAATACATTAGAGAAGACACACATCAGAGTTCATGGTGGAGAACTTGGTGGATTACCTCAAACTAGTGACAAGAACAATGGGATTGTTAGTAGTTGTCCATAAGTGTCTTTGCCCAGTTAGTAGTAGACAGATGCCATGCAAGTACTATAGAGAAGGGAGAATTAACTGAGCCATCAATGACTGGCACAAGTTCTTCCAAGGTGTGTAGTTTAATGGGTGCTTAGTCCACCAGCTTCATCTGCAAGGCTAACATAGGAGAGGACTGCAGGACACCCACAGACCATGGCACATAGAAGTCTCACCAAATAGCAGTTGACAAGGTAGTTAAGAGATATTTAATAGAATAGAGAGACCAGGAACATGCTAGTCAGGCCGGCAGACAAGCATGATTCAGAGACCACTGCACATGCCCCTCACATGCCAATAAGTCCACTGCACATGCCTCTCACATGTCACTAAGACCACTGCACATGCCTCTCACATGCCACTAAGACCACTGCACATGCCCCTCACATGCCACTAAGACCACTGCACATGCCCCTCACATGCCACTAAGACCACTGCACATGCCCCTCAATGCCATTAAGACTACTGCACATGCCTCTTACACACCACTAAGACCACTGCACATGCCCCTCACATGCCACTAAGACCACTGCACATGCCCCTCACACGCCACTAAGACCACTGCACAAGCCCCTCACATGCCACTAAGACCACTGCACATGCCTCTTACACGCCACTAAGACCACTGCACATGCCCTCATATGCCACTAAGACCACTGCACATGCCCCTCTTATGCTACTAAGACCACTGCACATGTCCCTCATATGCCATTAAGACCACTGCACAAGCCCCTCACATGCCACTAAGAGCACTGCACATGCCTCTCACATGCCACTAAGGCCATTGCACATGCCCCTCACATGCCACTAAGACCACTGCATATGCCCCTCACATGCCACCACATTCTTCAGACCCCCACAAGATATCAGATCCTACATGTACTCCAAAACTCCCCCACATGCCACTCAGATCAACTCAAATGTCCTCCACATGCTACTCAGACCACCCATAATGCCACTTATTACGCGCCCACAAGCATCACATGTACCCCACATGCCGCCCAAACCTCCCCACATGCTACCACTCACTGGCTAATCTACAGCCCGCAGAGGAAGGAGGGAGAGAACGTGGTGTAGAATACATTGTGCTCCCTTCTCCTCAGCTCTCATGTGATTTGCAGAGGGGGTCCTGGCATGTGGAAGCCAGACGCTCCTAGTTAGTGTTATCTACTGAATTATGACAAAGCAAAGAATAAGCGTGGGGGCACAGAGCTGGGGCCACAGGTGGAGGCAGCCTGTATTATACAGTATATAGAAAAACTGACAGAGGGATCAAACTTCATCCTTTACAAAGGTTTAATCTGGATCAGGTTATTCTTATCTGGAGGTCCAGCTGGTTTTCATTTTGAAATATTTCAAGGAGACATTGACATAAAGTTTTCAAGAGCTCAGTAATGAGGTTCATTAGCAAAAATCAATTTGACACCAAGTTACAAGTTATCTTATAGGTTCATGTGAATTGTCAGCACAATGACACTGTGGTTAGCATTGCTCCTCACAGTGCTGGGGACATGGGTTCAATTCCAACAAGAGCCCTATCTGTATACAATTTGTATGTTTGCATGGGCTTCCTCCCATACTGCACACTATATACTAGTTGATACTAACATCATAATATCAGGGTTTGATGTGAATGCTAAAATATTCTCTTTAAAGTGCTGTGTAGGCAATATATAAATACCTGTTAATAAATACGGTAAATATATTTGGCCTTGTAACGCCAGAGAGCCTTTACAAACACTTTCATGAATCTGTTGGCAAATTCGTGCCTGAGATAATATAGGCAAGAGGCAGCTCACATAATTCCTGATGACTGGGTCAGTGTAACAGGGAATAGCCAAATTGTGAGACATTTATGACAATTAATGCACATGAGACCTGTGGTGTTACCCATAGTAACCAATCAGATGTTTGTTTTCGTCTTCTTACATGCACTACGATAATGACAACTAAAATCTGATTGTTTGCTATGGACAACACCACATTTTTCCTGTGCACAAATTTTCCTAAATGTTCTTAAACATAAGCACTGTTGCACTGAGATCATTATCATTTCCAGAAAAAAGTGACTTTTTCAATGTACAAAAAGTGTTATCAGTTTTGGCAGTTCATAAATATGTCTGTTTCTCAACCCTATTTGATGACATATTCATAGAAGTGCAGCACAGTGGCTTAGTGGTTAGCACTTCATCCTCACAGCACTGGGGTCATGAGTTCAATTCCCAACCATGGCCTTATCTGTGTGGAGTTTGTATGTTCTCCCCGTGTTTGCGTGGGTTTCCTCCAGGTGCTCCGGTTTTCTCCCACACTCCAAAAACATACTGGTAGGTTAATTGGCTGCTATCAAAAATTGACCCAAGTCTCTCTCTGTCTCTCTGTCTATTTGTGTATGTAAGGGCATTTAGACTGTAAGCTCCAATGGGGCAGGGACTGATGTGAATTAGTTTTCTGTACAGCGCTGCAGAATCAGTGGCGCTTTATAAATAAATGGTGATGTTGATGATGAAGTGCTGGATCTTTTGATACCATTGTTTTCTGTTAAGGCTGCTATGCCAACATGAACCAGTCATCAACTGGGAAAGAACACAGTTCCAGCCAGTACATGAAATATCTGTGTATAGGTTGTTGGGGAGATAGGTATGTGGTAACTTATTTACCTGACACTGTGCAATAAACAAATAATAAGACTTTAACAATGTAAAGCAGCTCAGTCAACACGCAAGGGAAACATTGAGGAAATTGTCATAGCGGAAGGCAGAATTTTCATGAGCGCCATTCAAGTATAAAAACACTTTTTAGATTAACATACATACACATATTGTACATATGAATTCTGACATAGTATAGTCTACAGACTACACGGACAATACAGTAGAGTATGAATGGGAGGGCTCTGCACTACCACCAGCTGGTTATAAATGATACTGCAGCTTTTTTTCCTTTAACAATATTTCTGGGAGGTGTGCTTTCAGAAAAGGAGACTTCAACTTATTTTACAAAAAGGTTTTGAATGCCTTCCAGTTTGCAAATCAGATTGGGACTTGTAGTCCCACATCGGCAAGATAAAAACTATTTGCCATGTATGCCACCTTGTGGTTCATGTCTGTTCCTGTGTTTAGGGAGGCTCAGACTCAGTTCCTCGGAAACCAAACACACATGAACTTAGGGGATCCGAGTACCGAGCCGAATCGGCTTGGTACTTTTGCGCTTTTTCGGATTCAAAAATCAGGCAAAACATCATTGTGACATCGTTGGATCTCGGATCTTGCGAGTTTTGAAATCTATAAATACCGCAATCCATGGTGATCTAGCGCCATTTGAGAAAGGGATACAGAAGGGGTAGCATAGAATGTAGAGCAGTTGGGCAGGCAAAGTTACAGAATTGAAAGAGGAGGGTGGTAGCAGTGTTAAAGAAAGTAATCAATGACATTCAGGAGAGCTCCATAGCTCCAGTGTTAAATCTCATTGCAGAAAAATACAAATACTATTGTTGCTGGCAGGGTTGGTGTAATTCTGCAGTCCAATTCTACAGTGTTATATAGGTAACACACAGATAAGAGAGCTCCTTTTTTCAGTCTCATTGCAGAAAAATACAAATAATAGTGCTTACAGGGTTGGTGTAATTCTGCAGTCCAATTCTACTGTGTTATATAGGTAACACACAAAAAGGAGAGCTTCGTTGGTTATTCTCATTGCATAAAAATAAAAAAACTAGTGCTGTCAGGGTTGGTTAAATTCTGCAGTAAAATTCGACAGTGTTATATAGGTAACACAAAAAGGACAACTGTGTTGCTAAGTGTCATTGCTGAAATAAAAATACTAGTTCTTGCAGGCTTTTCTTCTGAATTTGCAGGCAAATTCATAAGTGTTATGTAGGTGACAGACAAAGAGGAGTGCTCCATTGCTAAGATTTAAAGCTGAAATAGAAATTATAGGGCTGACTGGCTTGGTCTAAATCTGCAGTTACATTTTACTGGACCATAGCTCACTCAGAAACAGGAGATGTGGCAGGGTTCAGTGCTCAAATAGAAATTGTAGTAATAGGGCTATCAGTGTTCTTCAAAGTCTCCAGTGACATTGTATTGTGCCATAGCTCATACAGAAACAGGAGGGGTGACATTGTTGTTGTCACTCTCCAGTCTCAGTCATGAAGATACTAATCCCTCTACCTCATGTGCTAAAGCCTATGTTCCAGTGCATAGTGGTTTTAAGTCAGGGAAACAAAAATGTAAATAAAAAGCTTAAAGCTTAAAGAAAAAAAAACCTCTTAAAAAATAGGGGAAAGTTTACTGTAGAAAAACATAAAATTGCCAAGATACCATTCACCCAAAATATTACCAGGCATACCAGCATCAGGTAGCTCCCTTCGCTTAGCTAGATTTCAGCACCTGTAATCTACACTGTCATCATATTCACCCTCATCATTGTGTACATCTTCCTCAAACAATACTAATTCATCCACGCTGGAATCCACCATCACAGTCTGTGCACTTTGATGTAATTGCCGATAATGGCCTTCCTCATGAAATTTGTAGTTCATTTCATGGCAGAGATGTCACAATTTTTGGGCAATTCTTTTAGGGCAGAGCAAACGTCAAAATGTTGTGCTGACTCATTTGCATAACCACTGGGTATCTTGGGAAAGCTAAGTTTTTTCCCAGAAGCATTTTCCAGAGAAACTAAATGAGGAGGCGTCATTACAAGATGTTGATAGCTCATGGATCCTGGCAAAGCTAATTAAGTCCTAGATCTACGATTACAATATAGTTAGCGGATTTGCTTAGTTTCATTTCATCCTTCAATTTCTCCAGCTGCTTCTCAAAAAGTATAATTAGGGCAATCACTTGACTCAAGCTAACCGTGTCTTGGTATGTGTATTTACCAGCTTTCTAATGTGTAAAACTATAGAAATGCACTGAAATGCAAAATTAAGTGTTCTGAAATTGCTGCCACAATGCAACAGAACACAACGCAAGTACAAATCATCATCATCATCATTTATTTATATAGCGCCAACATATTCCGTATCACTTTACAATGCAACAGAAGGCAACGCAAGTACAAATTAAAATGAGTATGGTGATACTGGGAATAATGATTTCAAATGCCAGATCCATTTACATACATTTTACAAATGTTAAAAATGCATGTAAAACGTACTTACAAAGTGCCTTTAGGTATGTACATAACACATACTTACCTACTCTTCCGGAATGTCTAGGAAACTGAAAATTTTTGGGGTAGTTCTACTGGATCCCTGGGAGAACAGGCCTTTCTTCAGGATCCTGATCACTTTTTAGTGAAATGAATGGGACAGGGGCCTCAATGACACAAAATCCGCAAATCGTAACCCCTCTCCATCCCCTCACAATGCATTTTGTAAAAAACACCTCACCCCTGGGATCTCCTGGAGGGTAGTTTTTCAAAGTTGGCAAGTTTGCCCTAAGGATATGACAAAGCTGTCACATTATCCAGCCTGTCTGCATTTCTGCTTTGCTCAGTATTGAGTGTCAACGTCAGCGTATCCATCCCTTCTCTGGAATGTGGTTCGATGAAACAAGGTAAATAAGAGGCGACATTTACTAATGCAGAGAAAATCCGTGCATGCTGCACTGATGCATGCTAGCTAAATACATCTTTACTTTCTACAGTGATTTACTTACACTTTTTTTAAAAAAAAACCAACATGTCCTTTTTAGTTATATCATTTGCAGCACATGTCTGTACATGTCTGTACATGACTTAACCAATAAAAACTCTTTATTGTGGACTACCAAACATGGCTGCCTCCTGAAATTTGTTTGTCAATTAAAATATGTAAAAAAAAAAATCAACTTGGAACCAAGCATAATTTAAAAAAATAAAAATAAATTATACTTAACCTAGAAAGAGTTCCTATTGCTGAGGTGTCACCAGATGGTATTGATTGGCTTACAATGGAGGAAGGAAATAGTTCAAAGGAATTGTGATGTTCCCAAAGGAATTGACAATCTCCTCAAGATGGGGCCTCCGGATCGAGTCAGGTGGAGAGGAAAGTTTAAAAAAAGCCAAGTCTGAGAGGGGTGAATATTTCAACATGTATACCTTATATATTATGTCTTTATTTTAAGAGTATATATCCCTCTCTCACCCCATCCAGGACACAAAACCCACAACTTGGCTCGGCTCCTAACGGGTGCTTTTAAGGTCAACAGGCTCTTTGCAAAACGCAAAGCTACACACATCCTAGGTATTGTGAGATTAAAAAATAGACAAGGTCCTAACACCAGCCAAGCTTAAAGCATGTACACGTTGCTAAAAGCATGTATGAATTGGAGTATTAAACATTAGCAGTGGTGAGCATATAACCACAAAATGCACTTAATCTCTTCACTGCTTGGATATTTGTGCATGCATTAAAAACATCACTTACTATGGAGCCAAATGAGTGTTTAGATAAGGGGATAAATAAAAATATAGCTTTTTCTGCATTCACTACATTAATAAGAATACAACTTTCCCATTTGACCAAATGTATTTTCATTTACCTTTTTATGCCTTAATATTTGCAACTTGTTTACAGAAGGCCTCACCCAGACACAAGCTTTCTGAGCAGCAATCTTCACATTGCGTTCTGCGCAGAAAAAGCACACGAGGAAATGAGCTTAGAAAACGCTACTGACACAGAGATCATTTCAAGGAGCATTTGCAAATCACTCGATCAGCAGTGTAAATTGTGATCCAGAACAAAACACTAGAAATTAGCATATGAGAATGTCTGCTTTCTTTGGAAGCTTTTTGCTTGCCTATGTTCTGAGCAGAACACAGTGTGTAAAGGTTTGTAAAAGAACCTGTCCGAATGAGACCGTTCGTAAGCTATCAACGTATACAGATTAAAAACTGAACTGAGTGGAGAACTTGTGATCATAGTAATAACGCAGGGATGTATCATATCTAAATCAAGAGTTCATAAAGGGCACGTCCACCCAAATAAAATCTTTAATGAAATCTGTGACAGGATGGATCGCCTATGCCACCTGTCTGTTGTTGCTGGGAACCGGCTGGGCTTACTTTACCACCGTACCCTTTCGTTATCCCAAATGCGCCATCTTGCCGCAGTAGGAGGGGCTTACACGAGCTGCCACCACTGGACTCCTTACCGACATCCAGTACCGGGTTTGTTCTGGTTAGCTGACGCTGATAGCGTAACTCATTGCTGGTGTACCTGGGCTGGTATGGGATCAGGGTTGCTGTGAATGGATGGCCTATTACACTGGTTGAAGGTACCAGTGTGATCAGGTCAGATGAAAATCAGAAGAACAAGTTTCAAATACAAGCTAGTGCCTTTTATACAGTTCAGACACAAGCTATTTTTAGCATCAGGGTGTACCCTATTTACACAAACATGGATTTACATGCATTGCAAGGCTAACAAAATTTGCGCTTATCTATGAAATGCACTTTGGACAAAAGGCCACAAAGTAACGACCCCCTACTGGGCCTTTGGCCACAGCAGGCATGACACTTCATCACAAAACTTCGTTAGCAATTCCTGCTATCAGACGCCCTTCCACATATGTCTAATTGGAGGTTTCCACTAGCAAGTTTACAAATCCCAAACAATGACACTTCCATACAAAACACATCCCAATACACAAAAGACCTCCATCCACAAAGGCCTATTGTATCAGATATATACATCAGAAATAAGACATATCCTTTAGTAAGGTTAAAACAGGAAAAACGAGTTTCTACCCTGGTCTCAGAAATAACGATTTCCTATCTCAGAATATATACAATATAAAAAATAAGTGCATTGGCAATTTATATAAATAAGCACCCCGCGCTATTTCCTTTAAATAAATTCATACCATAAGTTGTTTATCAGTGATCCAGTCACAGACACCTCCCAACATTTTTTTTTTTTTTTAATCAAGCCATGGATAGGCAACCTGTCACGGGCACTAGGAGTCTTTACCCAGGGATCACCAGATGATGGACTTACCAGAGCAGTATAGGTGGTAATATGGTACTCTGGTAGCGGGGTGATCACGGAACAGGGGACAGCAGATGGTAGAGAATGCTCGTGGAAAGTCTATGACTAGCAGCACTGGTAATATGTAGTAATAGTACACGAGGAACTGAATGGACAAGGGAAACCTGAGGGTAGTCAGTGGTCTGCGGAAAGCAAATTGTACCACTGCTATAGTGAGGAGGAATGTCCAGAAGTAACGAGGAGGTGATGAGAGTCAGCGGTCTGCATATAGCAAGTTGTACCGCTGTCTAGGTGAGGGAATAGAATCCAGGTGGAGGTATCCGGAAAGTCAGTGGTCTGCGTTAGCAAGTTGTACCACTGCTATGTGAAAGGATACTGGAAACAGGTGACTCAGGAAACAGGGATCAGTGGTCTGCCTCTAGCAAGTTGTACCACTGAAATATATATGTGAGGAGGAGCACGGGGAGATAAATGTAATGCAGAGTATACACGGGCACAATGAACTTGATCCCACGATGATATGCACAAAATAGTAATAACTGAGCAGCACTGCACAAATATACAAAGTCACAAGAACTATCCAGACTAGCAGGTAACACAGTCAAATGATGGCAACAGTCTCAGTGGATAGGCAACTTCAGAGGAGAACAACTCAGTCCAGCAAGGTATGCAATACACCAGCACAGTCAATGATAAGTATGCATACCGTGGTTCAGAAGAGCAGGCTGTCAGAAAGAGGTGCAGGGATACCTGAGCGGCAGGAGGCCGGCAGGATACGAAGTCCCAGGAAAAGAGAAGCGGTAACCAAGTAGGTGCAGCGCACAGGTAGGTAGACCAGCAACGATGGAAACAATACTCAGGAAGCAGTAGTATATAGAACTGGACACCTGAAGATCACTGGAGAGTAGAGCGTTGATCCAATGCAGACAGGCAAGTTGACACAGGCAGGAACACTGTAGAAGCACGGAGAGCGGATCAACTGGCTGCAGACACGAGGAGTACTGGAGGGTTGCGATGAGCAGGGCACTGCAGATACACGGAGGCAGCGGATAGGAATCAGCTGGTGCAGTCACGATAAAACACGGGAGAGTTGAGCTGAGCAGGATACAGTAGATACACGGAGGCAGCGGATAGGAATCAGCTGGTGCAGTCACAATGAAACACGGGAGAGTTGAAGTGAGCTGGAAACTGTAGAGCACGGAGGCAGCGGATAGGAATCAGCTGGTGCAGTCTAGATGAAACACGGGAGAGTTGAAGTGAGCTGGAAACTGTAGAGCACGGAGGCAGCGGATAGGAATCAGCTGGTGCAGTCACGATGCAACACAGGAGAGTTGAAGTGAGCTGGAAGCTGTAGAGCACGGAGGCAGCGGATAGGAATCAGCTGGTACAGTTACGATGAAACACAGGAGAGTTGAAGTGGTCTGGAAACCACAAGGAACAACAGGAATCAGCAGGAGCTGAACACACGAGGAAACACAGGAACACCTTCAGAGGCTCATGGGAATGAGACTCCAAGATCAGGCAACGAGGTATGGACCTCAGGTGCTTTAAATAGGGAGTGTTGCCAGATCAGCCAATTAACTAAAAGGAACATGTACTGAAGGTTTGAAAGGGCTGCACATGCGCAGACCCTCAGGATGGTGGACGGCCACGGTTCCTAAACACACGGGAAGAAGCACTCACAGTCCGGTGAGTGACACAACCTCAGAAATGGAACAATTGGGGCCGTTGTGTTGTTATGTTGTGGACATGTCACTTCTCTAGGGGCCATAGCAAAGTCAGAAAAACAGACAAAAAGTACCCTAAGATTTGGATCTGAGGAAATTATCTGGGCGTTCAAATAGGTGAGTAAATTATAAACACGAACACTCACTTAATATTCATATATTGAATCAATCAAAAACCTCTAAACTTCTTTAAAGCAAAATATATATATATATATATATATATATATATATATATATATATCTTTAAATATAACATTTAATACCAATTCACAAAAAGAAAAAACACCCTTATTAGGATTAGTGTGTACTAAACCAATGCCAAGAAAACCAAAACAAACAAAAAGAAAAAGAAGAGGCAAATACTATCTGATGAAACCACACTATATGTAGTGGAGAAACATGTAAGAGTTTGGGACTTATTTTCATTTGTAAGAAGAAAATGATGTTTTCCTGATTGATAGCAAGAACTATCAATTATCTGGTACCAAAGAGGAGAAGTGGCAAACTTGCAATATCATCTGTTTTAAGCGCTTAAACTATAGGGTCTTGTGAGTATAATCAGCTTCTGTCCGGACTGCAAACTGTCATATACAAGTTGGCAATTTGGACAAGGTACCTGTGCAAGAAAATCTGCATAATTATCCATAGCTAAGTCACCTCAACACAAATCCCATCACCTTAATACACTCCTTCATTGTTGCACACACGGGTAGCAAACACACTGGCTGGGTTCACTGACCATTTATTTTCATGGAATAAGATCCATTAACAAATATGTCCCACCAATGATGTGATAATCCATCTTTCAATTCCGAGGCTAAATGTACTAGTTTACCTGCCTCTATTATTGTAGTCATTTTTGCATGATGAGTAAAATAATTTACCTCTTTTAGGTGTTTATCTAATAGTTGAGTATTGTTAATTTGATTAATAAGAGGCTGTAGGTTAAATGATACGTTTCTGGCTTTAAGTTTGTATTCCTCCCCTTTCAATGTTACCTGTGTTTCGGTTTCTGGTAAAAATATATGTGTCTGATTTTTCCACTTAAAGATTGTTACATTATATAGACATCCGGAGAATGGTGGGTGCTTCCCTACGGCCTGCAAGTCTTCTTTCATTGTACTTATTGTGCAGACTACTTGTGGTGCTATCTCAATGTACATATCCTTACTGGGGTCATGTAAGGTTCATTTACACGCACTGGTGGGATGTTGCAGCGGACTGGGCTCATATATAGGTGTGTGTTGGTTGTACACTATACCTATGTTAGTTTTTGTACATAATGAGGTGTCATGAGTCTGATTTGATTCTAATTCTATGTAGGATCCCTTCATAGTGGGGGTCCATAGCTGGGTACCCCCAGATGGTGTATACAGGGGTACTGGTAATAACATAAATTTACAAACTGTCTTTTCTTGCATAACATTAAACACCTCTAGTACCCCTGTGCAGGCTTGATCTGAGCATTCTACCTTTCTTGTACCAGAGTGTGTTGGTCAAGTTAAATAGTGACCTACAGAATTCTTCATGTTTACCAATGAATCGGGTTTGGGTGACTTGTTTCTGCATTACCTGTGCTATTACCTGCATATTGCACACTGTCCAGTCAAACATTTTAGTAATGTTTCTGTCCAATTTAAACTGGGCAATTTGTGACTGGTTGAAAATCTGAAGCAATTCTTGAGTTACTTTTTGATGTTGCTGGATGGGTTTATAAACAGTGGGCATCCAATCAGCCTGCATATGTACTATTTTATCCAACTGGTGACCTGCATTGCTCATCTTACTACTGATGGTTCCTATGTCGATTGAGTTCAATACCCCATTCCCGTTCCAGTGCCTCCTAGTAGTGTATCATACCACTCACGCTTTCTCCTGGTATGACTGCTCCTATTATGACTACATACTGGATCTGGAGGAAAGGTGAAGTTGAAGTGATATCTAATTGTCTGATGACTAATACCCATCCTTACACAGGTAGATGGGACTGGCTTTAGTGTATCATTATTTATGTTTGGCTGAAGATTCAGGAAGCACACTACATCTGCCCAGGTGGTTCTATTCTGTATTTCTGAGACATTAGTGCATATCAATGTATAGTCTGGAATTGGGGTGATAGTTGTGTTGGCAAGTTTGGTGCAATTGGGCACCATTTTCTTTATCCATGGATATAGACCTCGAGTGTAATCTATGGGTTCTATACAACATTTTATGGCAGTAAAATTTTCCATTGTCAGTGTATTGCTGCCATTTATTTGAAGAAATGACAGTGTTCAATAACAGTTTTTCCTTCTTTTGGCCTAAGGCCTGCATACCACACTCCCCCATTCGTTCTTACGTTCATAACCCTACACGGCTGATTTTCAGGGCACGTGAAGTTATCTTGTGATCTGCGTTTTGTGGCATTTTTCCAATACCACCCTACAGTTGTTTGCTCATTCTGGTTTTAACAACCTTAGCATCTGACTTGGGGTCCATGCCTGCCCTAAGATTCCCATCAATCCTATCACAAAAAAAGATATAAATCTTCATTCTGGTTTCTCGATGGTCACTGTCAATCTCTTATAATGTGAGGCATGAATTCAGGTGTCTCTTCCAGCAACCTTTACTGCTGTGGGTGTGGTTAACAGGACCTGATAGGGACCATCGTATCTGGGGTCAAAGGTCTTCCTGATGTGTCTTTTTAGATATACCTAATCTCCTGGAACCAAGGAGTGAGTGGTACCATCTGAGTCGGGATCTGGAATGGAATATATTTCTTGCATATAACCAGTTAAATCACCATGATCATGCTGTAACTGTTGGGGAAAATAACAATCTATCCTGGGGACACTAGCAAACAATATCTCATATTGTGTCAGCCTGTATCCCTTCATAGGTGTAGTTCTAATGTTAAACAGAACTATTGGTAAACATTCTAACCAATTCTTTTTGGTTTCTTGCATAGTTTTCTGTAGTTTCAATTTAATGTCACCATTAAGCCTTTCTACCCGCCCACTGGCTTGTGGCCTGTAAGGAGTGTGAAAAGCTTGTGATACTCCCAAGTCCTTCATTACATGCTGCATTATTTCTCCTGCAAAGGTTGTACCTCTATCTGATTCAATAACTTCAGGTATGCCATATCTACAGATGACTTCGGAGATTAATTTCTTTGCTGTATTTTTGGCAGTAGCTTTTCCTACTGGCCAGGCCTCTGCCCAATGGCTAAAATGTCTGTGGCTACTAACACATAGTCCTAGGTACCACATTTAGGAAGTTGTATATAATCGATCTGAAGTCTCTTAAAGGGATAGAAAGCCTGTGGAATGCTTCCTCCTGCAGTCTTTACTCTTTGCCCTGGATTGTGTATTCCACATATCCAGCAAGCTGCCACATAGTTTGTGGCTGCAGAGTTGAATCCAGGGGCAATCCAGTTTTTCCATACCCTATTAGTCATTGCTTCTTTGGAATAATGTACTTATCCATGTGCAATTTGAGTAATTACTGGGTATAAAGCTCTTGGTAGGCACCATTTATTTTCCTTTGACCATATTCCTTGCTCATCAAGCCGTGCACCTTCTTTTTCCCACTTATTCTTTTCTTCCTTTGATGCTTGTTTCTGAAAGTCTTTAAGGCTTTGTAGGTCTGGAAATTGAAATTTGTCTGCGTTCCCTTCCATTGAGTCTACTAGAAATTTGGTATTCTTTTGTGGGAGGGCTGCTTTTTTTGCTGCCTGATCTGCAAAATTATTTCCTCTTGCTTCTGGAGTTTGTTCTCTAGTGTGAGCTTGAACCGTTATAATTCCCACTTGTTTAGGGAGTTCCAATGCTCTAAACAGCTCATTATTTAAGTTGGCGTGTTTGATGGGTTTTCCATTTGATCCTTGGAAATCTCTACTTTTCCAAATGAGACCGAAATCATGCGCCACTCCCCAGGCATAACGTGAATCTCTATATACATTTTTCCTTCTGCATATACACAAGCCTTAGTTAGAGCTATCAATTCTGCTTCTTGTGCTGATGCTCCATTAGACATTGTTCCCGAGCAAGCACCTCTTCCTCAGTAGTGATGGCATAACCTGTGTATGGAACTCCATCCACATAGTATCTAGATCCATCTACATAAAGAGTTAGGGTTGTATCTAAAAGTGGTGAGTCAGTGACATTACGCAAAGCTGAAGTTTCTAATTTCATAAGTTCCAAACATTCATGTGAAAATTTTTGTATGTGTATTTCTTCAGCTTCTTCAGTTTCTTCTTCAGACGCTTCACTCAGGTCCTCATATCCCCTGTCTGATGATTCATCTCCTTTGTGACTCTCCTTACTCCCCTCTTCTAAATCATCAATGGGGAGCAGGGTTGCTGGATTGAGGACTGTGCATCTGGTAATTGTTACATGTGAGGTGCTAAGCAGGGCTACCTCATATTTAGTTAGTCTACCTGCAGACAAATGTCTTGTCTTTGCTTGATTGAGAATTTATGTGACTGCATGTGGAACTTGAATAATAAGTGCATGGTCCAATACCATATCTGCTACCTTTTCTTTCAGTAGTGCTGCTGCTGCTACTGCTTGTATACATGATGGAGAGCCTCTTATATCTGGATCGAGTTGTGCAGAATAATAGGCCAGTGGCCTTTGTTTCATTCCATTTTTGAGGACCCCTAGAGCATGGCCCGACTGCTCATGGCAGAACAATGTGAATGGTTTCAGGTAGTCTGGTAGTCCAAGTGCTGGTGCAGTAGAGATGGCATGTTTCAAGGCTTGCACTGCATTCTCTGTTTCAGTTATATTGAGTGGTTCTGTTCCCTGTTGTTTCCTCAAGCATTCATACAGTGGTTGGATAAGAATTGAAGCTGAGAGGATCCACTCTCTGCAATACCCGAGGAGCCCCAAAAAGGCTCTGATTTCTTTGACTGTTTTTGGTGTCTTCATGTCTCGTATAACTTTAACTCTTTCAGTTGTAAGATGTCTGGCTCCTGCAGAGATACAATGTCCCAAGAATATTACTTTTTCCTGTACTAGATGCAACTTGCTTGGTGCTACTCTGCAGTCTTGTTCAACCAGGAAACAAAGTAATGACAGTGTTTTTGCTTTGCATTCTTCTTCAGTTTCCGCAGCCACCATGAGATCATCCACATATTGGATAAGTTGAGTAGTTGAATTAATAGGCCTCCATCCTTGGAGAATTAGTGCCGTTGCTTCTGCAAATTCTGATGGGCTGGTGGCTTCTCCTTGAGAGAGTCTTGTCCAACAGTATTGGTTTCCATCAAGGGTGAAGAAGTTGACTATCTTCTGTAATGGGGACTAAGAATAAAACATTTGCCAAGTCTATTACTGAGAACTATTTTGCGTTTCGAGATATCTGATTAAGCAAAGTGTGCGGGTTGGGCACAATGGGAGTGTTGATCAATAATCTTTTGTTGACCTCCCTTAGGTCATGAACCATCCGGTATTGCACACCTTGTCCAACATCTCGTTTCTTTACTGGGAATAGGGGTGTGCTATAAGGAGAGCGACATTTTCTTAACACCCCTATTTGTAGGTATCTTTGTATTTGTTCTGAGATTGCTTTAGTTTGAGCTGCAGCAAGTGGGTACTGTTTAATTGAGACAGGATGTGTTCTTGGTTTTAGTGTCAGTTTTACAGGACTTACTTTAAGTGTACCCACATCCTGTTTTCCTTTGGACCATAAATTGTCTAGTACTATGTTCAGCCAACCTGGTAGATTAACAGTCTTATCATTTTGACATGTGCTAATCTGCTCTAGCATGTAGACTGCTGCTGTAAGATCTTCTTGGACTGGAGATGGGAGTTGACTTGTGAGTTTTACTCTATTTGGGGTGTATTTGATACTGGCTTGTATCTTTGAAAGTACATCTGCTCCAAACAGATTATAGGGACAAGATGAGGAAGTGAGAAATCGTATTGGTACTTCAATTTTCTCTTCACCTACTAAAAGTGTGACTGGTTTGCTTTCTGTTAATTTTACTTCTTTTCCTGCCAGGCCTGTAGCAAGTAAATCAATTTCTGTTAATAGTTGCTGAGGTACCTTCTGTTTTCTTAATACAGTGCGGCTTGCTCCAGTATCAATTAGACACTCACATTCTCGACCATTAGGTAATATGACATTCACTAGGCCTTTAATCAAGTCATCTTTCAGAGTTTGGTTATTTGTGAGCGGGAGGTACGTTGGAGTGCCAATTTCCTATGCGGGTTGTTGGTCTGTAGCTTGTTGATTTCTTCTTTCAAGCCATTTCTTATGTTTAATGCAATCTCTTTTCATGTGTCCTCTCTGTTTGCAAAAGAAACAAACTCTTCTTCCAGAGTCATGTTTTCTTTTTCCTTTATTTGTTGCTTAGGTGCACCTCTTGTGTCTGTTCGAAACTTCCAGTCTTGATTCTCTTTGACCACATGAACGGTGATTCTCTGAGTTTGGGTCTTGTCTTTGGCTTTCCTCTGTTTCTCCTTTTCCCGGTCTTCTATAACTTCCAGGACTTGGAGCATGGATTGCATTTCCATTGTCGCTGCTTCAGGTCTTATAAGGAACAATTGTTGATGATATGTTTCAAAAAGGCCATTAAGGAATCTGGTCTTGAACAATCTGCGATGTTGGGCATTATCTTGATGTGCTTGAGTAGCTCTGTCATAATATTATCTAATGGTTTCTTCTTTCTCATGTTGTACTTCTGGTGCTGCTGGTGCATTTTCTTTTTGATTATGGCACCATCTCATTAACCGGTGATAAAACAGTACTCCAGAGGCGCCACTGTTTTTTTTCCAAATTGTCCACAGGTGGTGCTACTATTGCTGGTAGATTATCAACTGCTCCTGCTATTGCCATGGTCAATATTTCTGTAGCTGTTCCTATTCCCAATAGCGCAGTGGCTAGCTGGTCATAGTCTACCCAACTAGGGGTCCATATGACATGTATTTTGGTGATATACTGGCTGAATGCTGCAGGGTTTTTCCTGGGATCTGGTGCTTTTGTAACGATATCATGAGGATGAGGACCAGGCTCTATGGATTTCTTGGAGTTGCCTTACTTCATTGCCAGCTTCATTCATGACTCTTTGAACTTGTACTGGAAACATCTGATATGATGCATTCTGTCCCAACTGTAACAATTTTAACTCTTCAACTGGGTACACATATGTGGGTCTCTTTTCTTCTTCTGAGTTCAGATCTAGATGAAATATTTTTCTTCTTGCTCTTGTTAATGCCGCTGGAGGAGGGCCTACAGGTGAGAAACTAGGTAATCCTGGCACATCTTCTCTTCGTATGTCCTCACAAGGTGGGGCATTGGGTGGGATTTGATTACCACAGAACGGGCATGTTAAATCTCCTTCTGGTATGCAATTCTCACATTCTGTACATTTTCTTTCAGGATAGTATATCTGAATTGGTCCAGTGGGAGCATGACCTGGTGTAATTATCCACCACTTATTCCCCACTTTCCTCACTGTAGTGGTTGTTATCTTTGGAAATTGAGGAGCTGTGGGGGTTTCATTGCTGAGTGGTGGAGGTGGGGGTGAAGGCATAATTAATGGTTCTGAATATGGGGGTGGTTCTGCCATCTGTTGGGGTGGATCACAAAACATGAAATCATCCTCATCTAAAGGGATTGTTCTTAAATATTCTTTACTAGCACTTATCCACATATTGACCTGATCTTCATAGCCATGTCTTTTTATTCATTTCTTATTCTTCAAATAAAACCGGGACCATTTCTCCAAGTCTAATGTCCCTTCTGATGGAAATCCTGCTCTCTTGAGTACTTTATGAATTCTTTTAAGAGCTTTACTACCTTCTTTCTCCTTCATTATATCCATAGGTTTGCCTATAGTAGGCATCTTACTGTCTGTGCCCCCATTACTGGGTTACTGATCACAGTACTGTCAGTATCTGGAATACAATGTCCTGTAAGCGGAATAAGGTAATACAATTTTCCCCTTTGTACAGACTATAAGTGTCTTTAATCCTTTACCTCCTAGTCAGCCCTAGGAACACCAGATGCAAGTTTTATTGGCTTTAAATTAAAGACTGGCAATTATGGCTGATTCAATTCTTCCCCTTAAGTCCGTGTATAGACATATAATGGGGTCTGTGAGGTTCCCTCTGCCTCCTTGTGCAATAGGGGTATTGATCAAAAACCCTCCCCACGTCAAACCTAATACATGAAGCAAATAGTCACAATCTCTGGTATTTGTTCCCACTATTATAGTGAGATTCTCCCACGGTCTATCTGTGGACCCCCAATATGCCCCAGGTTTTGCTTCCAAAGACAGCACTCCCACTACTTCTGGAACCCCTGTGCCCTGTGTCTGAATAATGATATATCCTGTGCAATGTGTACAGGAAAGCCTAGACACTGGTTCCACCATTTGCACCATATCTATAAAGCACACAGAAGAATATGGCACAAAATACAGATACTACCACTATGGCAATTATTTCTTCCAGCAGTACCATCTAGACAATTTTAACTGTCGTCTTCAGCATAACCTTTCACTATTATTTCCTTTGTCTCACTTTTAGGCAATTTTCTTATACTATATGGGCATATAGGTTTATAATCAGGTAACATATAATTCTGTGGCCAATAGGTAAGTATGTTAGACCAGTCTTGACCCAAATATTTCTGCAACAATTCTTTGTTCAATTGGCAACCCAACGTACAATAAAATTCTTTCTCATTATTTATAAAACCATAATGTACGTTTGTGGCTGTAACGCCCTCTAAACAAGGTCCTTTACACCCTGAATATTTTCTCACAATAATGCAGCAGGTATAATGTTTACATATACCCCTCTTATTATCTGCTAATTCAAATTGTCTACATCCATCATAATCTACAGTATCCATACATTTATCATTTCATTATCCTTCCCTCTGACTGAACATTGGGTTCATGGAATACCCTCTAATCACCTCAACTGACTTTCCCTAGTCATACAAAGAAATACTGAACTGAGTAAGATGGTAGAAATCTACACTTCTTACTCACTGTACGGAATTTAGTTCAGCAGTTCACTGGACATCAGTGGAGTCAGGTGTGGAGATATTGGGGCATCCCGGACGAGCCCCCAGAAATGTTGGGGTATCGGGGTTTACCAATACTTCTATTAATCACCTTCAATGTCAGTCAGATCTTCCTTCATTTTCAGTCGACTGGTGAACAGAAAAGTACTCAACACCTGTATGATATAATGCTGAGCAGCTTTTATTCTGTTCCAATTTAAGACCGCTTCAGCGTCTATATTTATACATATAAGTCTAGGGGTATAGATGCTGAACAACTAAATATAAGACAGTAGATTATGAAAGTAAGTCAATCAACAATTATATATATTGCAGTTTTCCAACAAAGTTCAAACAATTCTTTATTCTTTCTGCGTTATCTCTTTCCAGGTTTTCTGCCAATATTCTTGCTGCTCTGTAAAGAACGTCTCGCTTTGCTGCGTGTCCTTGGTCTGTTTCTGTTTATGGGAACATCCTGCTATGTAGTTTCACAACCTTGAATAATTCTTCTTTAAAACTGAACACAATATCTGCTAATTTCTCTTAAGGTTATAGCATAACATATTAGTTTCTAAAGCTTAATATATGATAGATATTAAATCAATAATCATACAATTTTACCCTTACACTATCAATAATTGGCAAATACCTACTGAGATAACATAAATGAAGAAAATCTACAACATGCCGACTTGAGACTATTATTGAGATGGAATATATAAACAGGCAAAAGCTGCCGGGTCTGCCTCCCCTGTACTGCAGCATCACCTTTGGATGCTGCCTTGTGTCGGCAGTTCCTGTCTCCTGGAATATATTGGACTTGGTATTATTTGTATTTGCCTTACAGTACCTCTGATTCACCAGATATGCTGCTACTTTACCCATGCCTCTTCCCCCACTATCAGGGGTTGACCCGCTGCTCCTGTTAATTGCTGCACCTGTTATCTGCCTATTTAGACATGCTCTCCACAGTTCACCTTTGCTGGTCAGTGTTGTTGTTGTTGATGTATTGCTGCCGGTACTACTGCTCTTGTTCCCTTGGACTACTGCAAGCTGCTGACTCATCCTTGTTCCTGGTTCAATCTCACTCAGCCAGTTCACCTGTACCAGCCGTATTCTCTGTTATTTTACCTGCTCTCAGCCTCACCCAGAGATCCATTGTTCAGTCTCAGCAATATCTGGTTTGTACCTTTTCCGGACTATGTTTGCTCAATAACTTCTTATATTTTAACTATACTCCGGGCTCCATAGCTGTCATTTCCAGCTTTTAGTAAAGAAGTGTGACACAAGCGATATTGAATCTAATTGCTGGATAGAGCGTCAAATGTTGATGGAATAGGGATCCTCAAATGACTGGCTGACCAGCCTGGGGATGGTTGGGCATAAGGCAGGGGTACCCCAGACTGCAGGTTTCCCTGCTATAGTGCCATCAGCCCAAGCTGACAAAGCCTAGTGCTGGTAAAAGTAAAATTGTTTTTTCTCTTCACCTAATTTTGCTAGTACCAGCCTAGGATGCCAGGACTAGGGTTGGTTAAGCTGTTTGGGGTGGGGGGCATGCCGTTTTAATTTATTTAAATCTGTTTATTTATGTCAACATTTGAATATCAATTTTAGAACCCTGTCCACATTTTACATGTCGATATTTTAACTGTCGACATTATGAACTTGTAGACATTACGACAGTGAACCTTGTAACTGTGTTGACATTATGACTGTCGATATTATGGTGTTAACATTTCAAGTACCTCCCGATGAGAGACATGGGAACTTCCTGCTTTTGTGACTGTCAGTGTTCGCTTTTTTCCTCATTTGCACTACAACAGATCAAGAAAGAACAAAAGAAGATTTTATTTCCCATTTGGACTAAATGGATGAAGAAAGATGAAAAATGTAATCTCATATCTAGTAATGTGGTGAATGAGGGTAGACAGTCATTTATTAAATTAAAGTTTATTTTTTTATTTTTACTCTTTTAGTATAAAATTACTTGCTGACTTTTTATTTCTTCCCTCCGGTAGATCCTGGAGGGGAGGGGAAGTGCAAGTCATTTAGCAGCAGGGGGCAGGGCCAAAATGATGATATTCACTCCGAATCACACTATGGAGGCCCCATCCCGCCTTCTTCACCAGGAATTATGAATAAGTTGCACTAGGAATTGTCAGGATGTGGGAGAATGGCCATGGCGACTCCTGGATATTCCAGGTGGGTGGGCAAGTATGGGTATAATGAGTCCAGCATGCCTCTCTCTGACGGAATAGTTAATGTCTGGATTTTTTGTTTTTGTTTCTAACACTTTCCAGTGTAATTATGACTTGTTATGATGAGTTACCGTATATACTCGTGTATAAGCCGAGTTTTTCAGCACATTTTTGTGTGCTGAAAAAGGCCCCCTCGGCTTATACACGGGTGAACTTCCTGGTGTCCGGTCCCTAAGCTGTTTAGTTCCGCAGTGGAACGCATGTGAGTTCCACTGACAGGAAGTTTTGCATTTGGAACGCAAACTTGCGTTCCAAATGCCGAACTTCCTGTTGGTGGAACGCACATGCGTTCCACTGCGGGGTAAGTAAAAGGCTGAAAAACTCTCTCTCTCTTTTTTTTTTTGTCACAGAGCGATCTTCATTTTCAGCAGCAACGAGTATGGCGCCCTGAGAAACACAAATGTGCTGGAGAACTTCAAAATGGGGATAGACAGGGAACATGAAGTTACAGGATCTGGAGCCTGAAATCTCTCTAGCACGTTACAACAACAAAAACGTGTGAGAGTGACCCTGGAACTCAAGTCCTGACAACTGACAACCCCACCAAACTGCAAGTAATAGATTTGAAAATTTCACAACTCACACAGTTAATCATTTATTTGTATTTTATGTGTATACACATTTTTATTTTCCACAACAATGAAAGCATACATCAAAATGACAAAATAGCATTAAACTGAAAAACACACGTTATAAAAATGTGTACAATAAAAATGCATATACAGATGTAAATAAAAAATATAATAATGAATACATCTAAAAAAATTACCAGTAGCTGCTGCATTTCCCACCCTAGGCTTATACTCGAGTCAATAAGTTTTACCTGTTTTTGGTGGTAAAATTAGGTGCCTCGGCTTATATTCGGGTCGACTTATACTCGAGTATATACGGTATATTAAAATGTTTGGCTACAAAATTGTCATATTTATTAGACAGCCTAAACATGACTTTCCTACACGTATGTCACATGGGCATTTGAGTAGATACATTTCTCATTTACTGTCACAGGTAGAATCCCTTTATTTGGAAGAGTATACTTAGATCGAGAGTTTGAAGAGAGAGCTAGTAAAGAGTCTATAATGGAAAATAGAACAAAAGTGGTTGGTCAGATCGAGCAGGAAGCCAAGAGAATACTTGTTTAGAATAACAGAGAGACGGTAGGCAATGAGAGAATTGTGATTATTTTGATTTGATATGAAAGTTAATCAAATTATACATATTGAGTTGCAGGCACTTGTGTCCCGAATGTACTCAGGAAATGACACACACAAGAAAAAGTTTATATATGTACATATGTTCAGAAGAACGCATCTAAAATTGCATCCACTGTATAGAGGTAGTGTTTTCACCAGACTTACTTCAGACATACTATATATATATATATATATATATATATAGTATGTATACCATGTATACATTGTGGACAGCACAGTGGCTTACTGGTTAGCACTTCTGCCTCACAGCACCAGGGTCATGAGTTTGATTCCCGACCATGGCCTTATCTGTGTTTTCGTGGTATTTCTCTGGGGGCTCCGGTTTCCTCCCACACTCCAAAAACATACTAGAAGGTTAATTGGCTGCTATCAAATTGACCCTAGTCTGTGTGTGTGTTAGGAAATTTAGACTGTAAGCTTCAATGGGGCACGAACTGATGTGAGTGAGTTCTCTGTATTGCGCTGCGGAATTAGTGGCTATATAGATGATGATAATACATAATTCCCCCAATAGGATAGAAAACTTAGAGATGTGGCTTGACAATGTAATAATTTTATTTACCAGGAGGAGGTGTGCTACAAGAAAATGGCCACTTCTCTCCTGTGTGGTGGGCAAAGACTGATGAGGTGACATATTTATGCTATACTTCGCCTACCACTTCTCGTTCGGGAGATCTCTCACAATTTCAGGGGTGTCCAGGGCATTCTGGGAGAGTTGGCAAATATGATTAAGTTGCATTACCCTATTGGTACAAAATATAATAATGTCATTTTAATGAACATTCATTTATATACCCCACAGCGGTTTTTAATCGGGGATAAACACAGTGATAAAATATGACTGGGTATTAATATATACACAAAGCGGTAAGCGGGCCCTGCTCACACGCTTACACTACATGAGGTTAAATGCCACATATGCATGTTTGTCCAGGCATAGAGCAATGGGAAAAAGTGTTTAGTGGGGCTATGTGATCCAGTCAAGGATTTTTAATTAGGGAAGGAGAATCAATGTAAGCTAGACTAAACTGCATAGAGTTGTGGCAATTGGGTAAAATATCCTAGGGATATTAAGAAGATTGCGTAGGGAATTTCACAAGCTTGCCTAAAGAGGAAAGTTTTCAGGGAAGCCTTGAAGGTTTGTAGTGAAGTGTCATATACACGAGAGAATATAGTTTTAGCGGTAATTAATAAACACGAAAGTCATATTTTTAGAATGCAGTGTAGTTAAATACAAATGCAAAATACATAAAAATTTAATTAAGTTAAATTAAATAACATATATTGTTTTCCCCTTTTGGAAATGAAATGGGAATTCATTTTCTATCTTGCAGCGGTTCAAATGGATATGTCAATTAAGTAACGTGAATACATTTCATATAATATAGCCGCAATGCTAATGATTTAAGAAAGATCGATGGAAGCGCTCTGGGTACCCTAGACTCGCCCCTCTCTAGCACTGTACCCCTTTCCCTCCACCACTGCTTCTTACCCGCAACACATTCCCACTCTATTACTTACACAAAGGAGCAGAAGCCAGCAACTTCACAGGTAAGAAGTACAGAGCATGCTCAAGTTAACTTAAATAATTAAATACCCCCTGTCACACGTGAGAGTCAGGGTGTTACTTTTCAAATCCCCTGTCCGGTGTGCTCCCTCTACTCCAACTCTCATGTGCAGGGCCGCCAAGAGGAATTTGGGGCCACGTTACAGCAACTTTTTGCCCTCTCCCCTCCCCAAATAGCAGGAGCGGATGTGCACTGTTGAAGGGGGCATGGCCACATAGTGATTGGGGCGTGACTAGATTAGGCTGTGGCTGCACCTCTTTACAAATGACATCATGGGGGGGGGGGATTCAATTAGCCGCAGAGAGTCTCCAGAACATCTATGAGACACTTTGTGGTGAACATTTTGACAGGAGTCATCATCATCACCAGTTATTTATATAGCGCCACTAATTCCGTAGTGCTGTAGAGAACTCATTCACACCGGTCCCTGTCCCATTGGAGCTTACAGTCTAAATTCCCTAACACACACACACACAGACAGAAAGAGAGAGACAGACTAGGGTCAATTTGCTAGCAGCAAATTAACCTACCAGTATGTTTTTGGAGTGTGGGAGGAAACCGGAGCACCCGGAGGAAACCCACGCAAACACGGGGAGAACATACAAACTCCACACAGATAAAGCCATGGTCGGGAATCAAACTCAGGAATCTCTGCTCATTTTTCCTCGCATCTCTAGGGGGTGAGTGGAGATTTCTACCGTCATTGCTGCTGATGTCCGTGCGCCATGGAATTGAATTCATCATGTATTAAAATGGTGTTGCTCTCATCTACCTGTTATTGCAGCATTCACAACCTGGTACTGGATTCTTGTATGGATCCTGGAATGTTGGGAACTGTTTGCAAAATGTATAGGTACATAAAATATGTAAAATAATAAGTGAACACAGATCATGCAGTATATAATACATGCATGATCTGCACATTCAGATCATTTAACACGCCGCCCCCAGAGCCACATCATATCACCTAAACTGAGCTGGATCTCCTCCTCCTTGCTCTGCAGGCTGCTGGGACAGTGTGTGATGTCACACACTGTCCAGGGACTGGGAACTGCTGACACTCACTCCCCTTTAATACATTCACCCCCTTCATTTGCTGGCTGCGGGGCCCCTCCCCTCTGGCGACAGATTTATAGTTGGGATACGGCATGTCATAGATCAACTTTAATTTCAGTGTAAAAGTAAAGCTATCAAGTATTTGTGTGCTACATGAAAAAACAGCCAGTATTATCCTTGCGTGCAAAAAAACAAGTCAATTAGTACCCCTTGCATTGTAACATGGTTTGTCTAAGTGAAAAGCTGCTCCTTTTCTTTGCTCTTAACTCAAATGTGCTAGGAGGAATAATCTGAAAAGATGTACTGTGCAAAAGAGTAAATGTCACACTGATGTCTAAACTCCTAGCACTTTAGATCCACTGCTCTTAAATGTAATGTGCGGTCCTTTTGATAGTTAAAGTATTGCTCAGGCACATGCACATTTTTAAATAATCCAACACAGATCCTTAATATCAAGAAGTGATGTACTGAAGTGCAGGTGTTTTGTTTTCTTTCCTAGCGAGAATATGAGTGCATTGGTTATTATAAGATTTGACCCTCACCGAAGCAATGTTAAAAAAGTAGGCATGATGCAGCCCCCAAAGCCAGGCATGTTGCTAAAAGTGATGTGGCTGCACAGAACAATACAAAGATACAAGCATGGAGTTTATTGGTACTCCCACTCACACCCATTATAAAATGGTGCACAATAATTTCCATAGAGAACTCTGTGAGCAGATTAAATGTGGAATATTGTGATATCTTTACACCATACTTTCTGACATTCTTAGAGAAACCCAAAATTGCGGGTGACCTCCAGGACTCCTGAGAAAGTCTGGCCAGAGCCACCATGAAGAAAACACTATGGAGAATTAGTAAAGACTACATTGGTGTACTAGGGAGTGGTGACCATTTTCTTGTAGCACACCTCCTTGTAAATACCAGGGATGGGGGGATGACAGCAAATGGTTCAGAGGTCACATAGTTGAGTGTCTGATAGAAGTCAGGAAATCTGTGTGGTCCAGGAGCTGCCAGATCGCACAGAGAAACCCACCACAGGCTGGCACAGTACAGCTCCATCAGAGGTACACACATATATGTGCAGTCTATAGCTACATCCTGACAGAGGTGATTAAAATGCACGGATGGGCCTATGAATCACCTATCACAGCAATTGCATGTGTATAATTATAAAAGTGCAATATTACCATTATTGTGTCTGTTATTATGGCTTACTGGTTGCATGCCATCAGCAAATTACTAACAAAATAATTTTTAAAAAAGTATGACTTCTTACCAACACCACTAAATTACACATTATATACCAAAAAACAGCAATTTGGGTGTGAAGTGTTGCAAACCAATTATTACATATTTATGAGAACCTTTCTCCTCTAGATTACTGAAAATTATTTTTAATACATTTTCTTATTCAATACAAATAAGAGAATTTTTATACTTATGATAAATTTGTTCTATGATTCCGTCTGGGGGACACTGCTACCATGGGCTGTATGAGGGGAGCATGGACTTGGCACTAGTTAACTTGTTAATTGTAACTTGCTGACAGACCCCCTCCCCTCTGCAACCCCCTGTAGCTCCTCAGTTCAATTTCAAAACCTCAAGGAAAGGGAGTCAAACAACCAAAGACCAAACAGCAGAGGAGCAGAAGGGAGGGAAAGCAGTGTCCCCCAGTAACTATAAAAATCCTCTTCTCCATTCTATCCAATCTCGCGGACACTGCTACCATGGGGACATACAAAAGCAGCCCCTTAAAGAGAGGGGTTTAAACAGGACAAAAAGAGAATTTGTGCAGTGCATTGGATATAAATGCATAGAGCCCTGACCATATCTAGGTACTCCAAGGAGTTAGGTCCCGAGGATGCAAATGCCTCCTAGAATACCGGGACCACAATTTCTTGATTAATGTGAAATCCCCCAAAAAAACATCGTCAGATGAAAAGAGGGCACGGTACAGAGTACCACCCTACCGTTGTGGAAGATGTGGTATGGTTCTCTTCAGGAAAGGGCCCCTAGTTCCGACACACTACAGGTCGAAGCAATGGGCGGCAAAAACGCAACTTTCCACATCAAGAATTTTAGGTAAGCTGACAGCAAGGGTTCAAAGGAGAGATTCTGAAGCATGCTGAGAACCGAGTTCAGATCCCAGGGCACCGTGGGAGGAACATAGGAGGGCTGAATGTGCAGATCTCGCTGCAAAAATGTCTGTATGTCCGGCATGATGCCAGACGCAGTTGGAAGAATACGGAGAGGGCCTAGACCTGAACCTCCAGGGAGCCCAGGAGGAGCCCCACATCCAGAGCATCTTGGAGAAAAGCTAGCAGTCAGAATAGGGCAAAGGAAGCTGTGTGGTAGACAATACTTTCACACCACTTAATGTATTTGCGCCATATTCTGTGGTAGATGTGAGCTGAAACGGATTTCCAAGCCCACAAAAGGGTGTTCTCAACCCTTGGTCTGCCAGAGGCTTACTTCAACAGCCAAGTCGTTAAAGCCAGCCGAGGCAGGTCCTGATGACGAAAGGGGCCTTGGAAAAGGAAGCAGTCGCAAAGGGGCAGGTGACACCTCTGACCCACTACCATGAATAGTATGTCTGCTTACTAGACCCAGCATGACCAATCAGGAGCTACCATCATTACTGGAAGCCCTCCTCATTTGGCCCGCCAGAGGACGCAAGAGAGCATCACAATGGGAGGAACTCCAACCAGAATTCCCAGCGTATGGTCAAAATGTCAATGGTTGTGCCTTGATGCCATGAAGTCCAGGTCCAAGAGACCCCACCTCCTGACCAGATTTTGAAAGACTTTCGAATGGAGTGACCACTCTCCTGGCATCACCACGTGGCAACTAGTAGTCGGCCTTCCAGTTTTGCCCGTGTGGGATGAACACTGCCGAAAGTGAGGGAACGAATACATCCACCAAAGTCAAGATTTGAGTTGCCACTTGCATAGCCCTGACACTCTTGGACCCGCCTTGTTTGTTGACCCTTGTCACAGCCGTAGCATTGTTGGATTGGAGACGGACCGAGGACACCTGAAGAACTGCCTGAGCTCCTCGCAGGGCCATCAACGCCAAAATATTTATGGAATGGGAGGCTTCCTAGTCTGTCCAAACGCCTTCTAGATAAAGAGGAAGGAACCCAGTTTCGAAGGCTGGCATCCGTGGTGACATGTCCCAAACCACGGGGCAAAGGACCTGCCTGCTCCCAGGTAGTCCAAGACCATCCACCACTGAAGGGATAAGCAAACCTTGGGAGATAACCGGAATTGTTGGGAGGGGAGAGCCTCACCACTTTATCAGGAGATCCCACTGGAAGCATCGGGAGTGAAACCTTCTTTAAGGAATTGGAGAAACTGCAGTTGGCCAGGACTCGGCTCGCAGTGTCCTGCAGGGACCGAGCCTTGTCTTTTGGAAAGAAGATTTTCTTTTCCCTGGTGTTTATGTTGAGACCCCAAAAAAAATCACATGCTGGTATGGAATTTCTGAAGCCAGCTTGGAAGTAAACTGACAAGATCGAAATCTGGACCTTGAGAGATGCCAATTGTAGGCCATTATCCAGACCATCCTGGAGATTTGCTAAAACCCTAGTTAAATGGAAGGAAGCAGTGAGAACTCATTACATCTCACACCAAGCAATGTATGTCTTCCAAATACAATGGCAATTACTATAACATGTTGGTTTTCTAGCTTTGATCATAGTCTGAATAACTATCAAAGAGGTCTTTTTGTTTAAGAATCAAGGCTTCAATCGCAAGGCTGTCAAAGCCAGCCATTCCAGGTGCTGATGTAAAAATGGACCATGTTGTAGAAGATTTACTCTGACAGGAAGTCTCCAAGGTGTGTCTACTGACATGGTGAGAAGAGGAATACCACAATCTTCTCGGCCTGTTGGGAGCTGTAAGGATCACTGGGACCTTTTCGCGCCTTGTCTTTTTCAACACCTGGGGCAACATTGAGATTGGAGGAAAAGATGTACACCAACATGTACATCCAAGGGACCGTCATGGCATCCATTAGATATGCCTGAGGATCCTTTGTCCTGGCACATCTGTCCACCTTGTGGTTCAGGTCAGAGGCCATCATGTCAACCTCCGTCAGACCCCACATGTGCCCAATCTCAACAAACATCTCTGGGTGGAGAGACCACTCTCTTGGGTGAATGGTATACCGAATCAAGTAGTCGGCCTCCCAATTCTCTACCCCTGGTATGAAGACCGCTGAAATGGCCAGAACCTGCTGTTCTGCTCAAATCATGATCCTGGCAGTGGTGTCTTTTTGGCCAGGGAACTTCTGTCACCCCTTGATGATTGATGTATGCCACTGCCATGGCATTGTCAAACTCAATCCATATAGTTTGTTCCACAGCCTGAACTGTGCTTGGAGCAATACATTGAAGACGACCCTTAACTCGAGGACATGGGCACATTCGCCTCCACCCGTGTCCAAAGGCGCTGCACGTGGAGATTCAGAGTTATCGCCCCCCCCAAGCCAGAGAGGCTGGAGTCTGTGGTCACAATGGTCCAATCCCAGAATGAGAAGGGAAATCCCAGACTGAGGTTCCCTGTCCGTATCAACCACAACAAGGACTGACAGGTCACTGGTGACAGCCTTAAAAACTGAGTTTCCATTTGGCAAGGATCTTGCATTGGAAGAGGAGAAAATGGAATTGAGCAAACTAAAGCAAGATACTATGCACCCCATCAGTTTCATGCACTGAAGGATGGATACATACTTGGGAGACAGCATTGTCGTCACCTGATGTTGAATTGTCCGGATCTTATCCAGAGGCAAGAAGACCATGAGGCTGAGTGGGAACAAGGCTTGACTTTCTGAAATTTATGAGCCAGTCGTGTGAAAGTAAGGTCTCCGCTGTCAAGCGCCGGTGAGACTGAAGGCGAGAAGCCGAATCAGCTTTGATCATGAGATCAAAGAGGTATGGCAGGAAGAATATACCCTGTTGACGTAAATGCGCTGCCATGACCGCCATCACCTTCATGAATACCTGTGATGTTGGTGCCAGACCAAAGGGTAGACCCCTGAACTGGAACTGGTCCACTGCAAACCGGAGAAAGCTGTGGTGGGCCGTCCATATAGGTTTGTGAAGATTAGAGATGCTCACTGACCCCCATGAACAGGTTTTGGTTTTCGATCTGGATTAGCTTTGCTTTTAGGTTTTGGCAAAACCACCTTCGTGTGTTTTGGTTTTGGATCTGTATTTTTTAGAAAAATTGCTAAAAGATGCTAAAATCAAATAATTTTGCTCTTTTTTTGTTCCTACATTATTATTAACTTCAATAACACTAATTTAAAGTCATTTGCAGTCAATTTTCACCACCTCGCAGGTCACAATATTATTTTCATACACTTTCAAACAAAGACTGCAGCAGTTTTTGCCAGTGATAAGAAGAAGGCCATTGTGCTGCCTAGGCAGAAGACCAAAAAATCCACCTCTATTGGAATTATTTTTACCCAAATCCTGACAACAGTTGGCTCGCCATTTGTAAAGCCACACTCAGTAGAGGTAGGAACCTTAACCATCTATGATCCTCATCCATGTTACGCCATTTGAAGTGAGTTCATGGTAAGGTGTTGGGAAAATCAGAAACTTATGCTAAAAAATAACAACAAGCAGTCCAGTCTACCTCCTTTCTCTCATCTAGATCCAAGCAACTGCAATCTACACCCCTAACACCTTCATCATAAATATCCTCACAAGTGATCGGAGTTAGTCCTGCATCCAAGTTGCTAATGCGAGATGACTCCTCCCCTATCCAGGACTCCTCAGAAGAATCAATGTGCGTTAGGCCCACTGCTGCTGCTCCTTTGCTGGGGGTGGATCTTCAACCCAGAAGCAGACCAAGAAGAAAACTACTAGTTGTTTACAACAATTAACTGTTAAACAATCCTTAGCAAGATTGAAAGCTGTCACCCAGTCGCAAAGCGGATCACAGACGCCATGGCAACTATGCTAGTATTAGATCTGCATCCATTATCCACTATTAATGCAGCTGGTTTTAGACAGTTACTTAAGGTCTTGTGTCCCCGTTACCAAATTCCATCACGACACTATTTTACTAGAAAAGCTATTCCTCATCTCTACCAGAAGGTTCGTAACAATGTAATTATTGGTCAACAAAATGCCATTCTACCCACTGTACACTTAACCACAGATATGACGACAAGCAGAACTGGGCAAACTAAAGTTTATCTGACTGTGACAACCCACTGGGTTGGTGATTCGTCTTCACCAGCAGGAACAGCAGCAGAATGTACCCACCTTTTTCTGAGGTAGGCTACTCTGTGTATCATCTACTTCCCTAAGAGGCATATTATTATTATTATTACTATTATCATTGTACATTTGTAAGGCTCCACAGCGCCGTACAGTAGGGATGACAAGGACATACATAAACCAAAATATACATAAAACAAGCACAGACAAGGCAGACAAAATTAATGGAGACATGAAATCAAAGGGTGTGGAGGACCCCGCTCATTAGAGAGCTTACATTCTAAAGGGAAGAGGGCACAGTTGAAACAAGAGGAGCGAGTGTGGCTCAGAGTGGAGATTGGGATAGTTGTGAGGGTGCATTAGTGTGAATAGTGTTATCGAGGATAAGGTCACCTCTAAAAAAGAGATGGGTTTCAAAGAGCATTTAAAGATTTGAAGGCTGTGGGAAAGTCTGATTGAGTGTGATAGGGAATTCCATAAGTGTGGAGCAGCACGGGAGTTTTGAAGGCTGGAGTGAGTTGTGGTTATCAGAGACGAGACAAGGCGCAGGTCAGAGGTAATACTGCTGATAACCTGTTTGAAAAAGTAAGGGATGTCATTGCAACATGGCTTATCCTGCTTGGACTCTACTGAGGATATGTGATTTCTGCTAATGTCACCAATATAGTTAGAGCATTACAGCCGGGGAAATTCCATCACATTTCCTATTTTGCTCACAGAATCAACTTGGTGGTACAGAGCTTTTTAAAAAATGACAATGACATGCAGGAGATGCTCTCCGTGTCCTGAAATATTTAGGGTAATTTTCGGGATTGTGCAACAGCATGTAGGAGACTGCAGGAGCTGTAAGAAGAAAATAATTTGAGGGGGAATGTACTTTAGTCCAGCAAAGTAGACACATGTGAAGAGAGTGCAGACACAGTTCGTTTGAGTCAAGTGATTCCCCTAATTAGATTTTTTGAGAAGCAGCTAGAGAAATTGAAGGAGAAAATGAAACAAAGCAAATCTGCTAACTATATTGTAATTGTAGATTAAGTACTTAATTTGCTTTGCCAGGATCCAAGAGTTATCAACATCTGGAAATCAGATAACTACATTTAGCCAACTGTGCTTGATCCTAGGTTTAAGAGCTATGTCTTTATTTCCCACTGTCCCAGATCACAAGAGATGCAATGAGCTCCTGGTCAGCAGGCTGACAGCTCAAGTGTTACATGACACAACGACATCTCCTCCTTCAGTTTCTCTGCCAACTGCTTCTAAGTATGCTTGGTAATATTTTGGGTAGAATCGCCTCTTGGCAATTTTATGTTTTTCTACAGTAAACTTTCCCCTTTATTAGAGAGGATTTTTTTCTTTAAAAAGGTACAGGCTTTTTATTTACATTTTTGTTTCCCTGACTTAACACCACTATACACTTGAACATAGGCTTTAGCAGATGAGGTAGAGGGATTAGTATCATCATGACTGAGACTGGAGAGTGACAACAACGTCACCCCTCCTGTTTCTGTATGAGCTACAGCACAGTAGTATGTCACTGGAGACCTTTAAGAACACTAACAGCCCTATTATTACAATTTCTGTTTCAGCACTGAACCCGGGCACCTCTCCTGTTTCTGAGTGAGCTATGGTACAGTAAAATATAACTGCAGATTTAGACCAAGCCGGCCAGCCCTATAATTTCTATTTCAGCAATGACAATTAGCAATGGAGCTCTCCTCTTTGTGTGTTACTTATATGACACTGTACATTATGGGACTGCAGATTTAGAAGATATTATTACGACCTACCGTCCCAGAGTGTTAAGTGTCTTGTTTAAGTTTCGCAATGGAGCTCACCGGCTCTCTAGCCCAGGCCAGCTCCAGCATGTCAGAAGTATCACCAGACGTGTGCACGCCCAAGTCCTCAGCCTCACAAGTCGTAACAATTTGGTTTGACACCTGGAACAAGCAAAGTATGTTGCTGAAGTGGCTCCAGCAGCCTTGGATTTGTACCTTGTCCCTCCTTCTAACATAATGTAAGCACAGAGAGAGAAAAGAGAGACACAAGAAACACACTGTAGAATACAATCTATACAGAAAGTTATCTAGCAGTTTGCACACACAATCCTTTCCAGTACTAAGTTTAGCAACTCAGAGATATATATATATATATTTGATTTTGTGTGTGTGCGTTTAAGGTAGTACCCACTATATAATTAGAGTACTGTACCTATACAAGGAGACAATTCAATTTTCAACCTAAGCAAACAAGGAATACAGAGAGATTAAGAAAATCAGATAATTAAAAAAAAAAAAAAAAAAAGCATTAAAACAGTGACAAGTATGCATGTATAATATACAAAAGTTTCCCCCATGGCCAAGTATGCATGTATAATATACAAAAGTTTCCCCCATGGCTAATGTGACAGGCACCGCAGAAGCTGAGGTGAGCAATGAGGAAACAGAAGTGCAGGGCACTACTGCCATCACTTTGGTGAACATCCTCTGGGAAGTAGCCAGGCCAAAGGGCAGGGCCCTGAATTAAAACTTATGCTTTTGTACTGCAAAGGAAGGAGACACTGGTGTTCCTACCAGAGTGGCACATGTAAATAGGCATCCTTGATGTCGACGGAAGCTATGAATTCTCCATTTCATTCATTGCTCCATTCACTTTATGCAGGGATTCCATTCAGAACCTGAGCACGCGGACTTGCTTGTTAAGGGTACCGGTTTGGGGACCAAGAAGAGGTTTGCGTAAAACCCCTTGTCTCTTTCCTGCTGTGGGACCGGCACAATGACCATGGAGGATAGAAGCTTCCTGAAGTGCCTTGCGTCTGAGGGAACAAGATGTAAGAGCTGTGGTGAAGAACCTCGTGTGACAACCCCCCACACCCAAGTGCATCTGTGGTTGATGCCTGCCATCGTTCCTGGGAGCGTAGTAGACAAAGCCCCACCACAGAATAGTGGTGTGTGGCCCTGTGATACTGTAGTCTTGTCCCCTAGTCCGTGAGCTCCACGTCTGCCAGAGCCCCAGCCTTTATGGTGTGCTCCACCTTAGAGCAAATGACTGTCCTCTGGAGGGAGCTTCCCCGAGCTCTGCAGAAGGAACGAAAGAGCGTTTATTGCGGTTAAGAGGAGCTGACTGGTAGAGGGGCACTCATTCTCCTTGTATAACACAATCTAATTCAAACCCAAACAGTGTGATACCATCAAACGCATAGCTTCTAAGTTGCGCTTAGAGTCAACATCCACTGCCCAAGAGCATAACCATAAGGTGTGATGGGCCACCATGATGATGCCCGAGAACCTGGACTTGACTGACACCGCATCCATAGACATATGACCCACATAACCAGAAGCCTCCTGAATATGCTATACCAATGTCAGAAACTCAGTTCTAGGCACATTGTCCTGGTGGCCCTTAACCAATTGTTCTGCCCACAGCTGAATTGGCTTTATTAACCCAGACTGTGGATATGTTAGCTCTAAACAAGCTACCTGCCAAAATATAAGCAGAGCAGTTATTAAGGACACATTTCTTGTCAGGTAGATGTCGCAGAGACCCTTCCCTGCGCAGACCAGCAGAAGTTTTGGACGAGCAACCCGGGGATTCACCTTAGGGGTACCCTCCCATTAGATTCCTCTGCCTGTGGTGGGAAGAGATTTAAACCTGCCTGGCCTCTTAAATGATATATTTGGCTTCTGCCAAGCACCAGACACCATGTCCAACAGCTGAGGGGAAAAACAAATAGTCCACAGACGCAGGTTCCACAAAGCCGAACGAGTGTCTAGCCCCCCAGGATAAGATTATCCACGTTGTGTGCAGAAGGGTCCTCCAAACTATGCGCATCCTCTCCCTCCGATTCTAGAAACAACTTGCCATCTTCAGCTGAAGAGTGATCAGAATCCGGGTTGGGGGACTGAAAGGAGTCAGGCATTATGTGCTTACTCTTGTGGGGGACAGTAAGCATGTGTCAAGCCGTGGCCGGGTTCAGACAGGGATACTGCCAATCCTGCCTGTGTAGGAAGCAACAACAAGCAGGGACTGCAAGGATTGTGCATGCAGTGCAGTAAAGGTTTACAGGTTATTTATTCACAGTCTTAGTATGGACCCAGTGGCTTAGTGGTTAGCACATCTGCCTCACAGCACTCGGGCCATAAGTTTGATTCCCGACCATGGCCTTATCTGTGTGGAGTTTGTATGTTCTCCCCATGTTTGCCTGGATTTCCTCCCACACTACAAAAACACACTGGTAGGTTAATTAGCTGCTATTAAATTGCCCTTAGTCTCTCGGTCTGTGTATGTTAGGGAATTTAGGCTGTAAGCTCCAATGGGGCAGGGGCTGATGTGAATGAGTTCTCTGTACAGCGCTGCAGCATTAGTGGTGCTATATAAATGGAGGATGATGACCCTGCGCTGCCACCTGTAAAAGGAAGACAATAACAGTAAAAAGCTATCTAGCTACAGTACAGGCAGGAGCCCATACAAACATGCCTCATCTCCTAGGCACTTAATAAAAACTGGTGTTGAGTGTATTAAAAAGTCTGATAAGTGCCCAAACTCCTAGTCCACCTACTATACCCCAATGTCTCACAGTGTCCCCCAATAATAGGAAAGATAAAAGAGGATTTTTGTACTTACGTTAAATCTTTCTCCAAGTCCATCTGGGGGACACTGCTACAATGGGGTTGTCTGAGGGCAGTTGGAGTTGGCACTTAAATAGTTAACTAAACTTGCTGCTGACTTCTCCCCTCAGCATGCCCACAAACTTCAGTAATACTAAAGTCCCAAAAAATGGGCACAACAATGCAACTAAACAGCTAAAAGGGAGGAAACGGAGAAAGATTTAATGCAAGTACAAAAATCCTCTTTTTCCATCGTCCACTATGGGGGACACTGCTACAATAGGGACCTTCTAAAAGTAGCCCCTTAAGGGTGGGAATGACCTGGTCTACTGGTTTGCAAAACATTCCTGCCAAAATTGGCGTCCGAAGACGCAAAATTGTTAAACTTGAAAAAAAGAGTAAACATATGAACAGAGGAAAGGTAGCTTCTCTACACAGTTGATCTGCAGAAGCTCCATGACGAGCAGCCCAGGATGCCCCCACTGCACATGTAGAATGCGCCATGAGAACTCTAGGCACAGGACGATTTGTACTGATATAGGCATGCCTAATCACAGATTTAATCCAGCGAGCAATCGTTTGGTAGCTGGCCAACCTCGTTTCGAAGAATCGTAAAGTACGAAAAGGGAATCAGTTCTACGACAAGTGAAAGTCCTTTGCACATATATCTTTAAAGCTTTAACTACATCCAGACCAGAAGATGAGGAAGTAGAAGAATGGCCTGAAGAAGACATTTCCTCATGAAAAGCCGGAACCACAATGTCTTGATTAATATGGAAACTAGAAACCACTTTAGGCAAAAAAGAGGATTTATGTACTTACGTTAAATCCGTTTCTCTGATTCCGTCTGGGGGACACTGCTTACCATGGGGTTGTGGAGGGAGCTTGGGGAGTTGGCACCTAACTAGTTAACTTTTAGTGCTGTCGACAGACCCCTCCCCTCTACAATCCCCCTGCCTCTTCCTGTCAGTTAATTAAAAAGCCCAAGGAGAAAAAAGGGCAGTCAAACAAGAGCACACAGAAGAAAAGCAGAAGGGAGTGTCTTACCATGGGGACGTTCTAAAGCAGCCCCCTAAGGGTGGGACTACTCTGAAAATCCCGCTCGCAAAGCATTACGAGCGAAATTTGCATCCGCGGATGCAAATACTTTAAACTGGTAAAATTTTGTAAAGGTGTAGACAGAGGACTAGGTCTCTCTGGCACCGGACGGTTAGCCTTATGTAAGCTTGCCTAATAGTAGCCGTAATCCATCTTGCAATGGACTGTTTTGAGGCTGGCCAGCCTCTCTTATTAGCATCATAAAGAACAAACAGAGAATCAGTACATCTAATCTGAGAAGTTCTTTTGACATAAAAGCCCTAACCACATCTAACTTTTCCATAGACTGTTGATCCGAATGGGAAGTAGATGAGAACTACACTTTCTTAGTTCAGATGGAAAACCGAAACTACTTTAGGAACGAAAGAAGGGAGGGTTCTTAACACCGCTCTGTCCTCGTGGAAAACCAGATATGGTTCCCGACAAGACAGAGCTCCTAATTCTGAAAGCCTACGTGCAGATGCAATAGCCAAAAGAAAGAGGACCTTCCAAGTCAACCATTTCAAATCTGCCACAAGTAAAGGCTCAAAGGGAGGCCCTTTAAGCAAAACCAGCATCAGATTGAGATCCCACTGTGCTGTAGGCGGAACATAGGGAGGCTGAATATGCAAGACTCCCTGGAGGAAAGTTCTAATATCTGGCAAATCCGCTAATTTCAGGTGAAAAAAGACGGAAAGTGCCGATACCTGAACTTTAGGGAACCTAAACAAAGCCCTGCTTCCAGGCCATCTGAAGAAAAGCCAATAAACGAGGGAGACGAAAAGAGGATGTGTGACATGTCCTATATTTTCACACCATCCGATATAGGTTTTTCAAATCCGGTGATAGCTGCGAGCTGAGTGGCTTTCTGGCTCGCATCATAGTGTTCACCACACTGGAGGAAACAACTTCTAGCCCTCCAGAGGCTTGCTTCAACAGCCATGACGTTAACTGATCTGAGGTAATTCTGGTAACGGAAGGGACCCTGGAGAAGGAGGTCGACTCGAGATGGAAGACAAAACCCCGGTCCTTCTGCCATAGAGAGTATATGTCCGCGTACCAGACTCCACACGGCCATGAGGGAGCTATCAGAATTACTAGCAGACCTCCTTGTTTTACTCGTCTGAGCACACGAGGAAGCATGGGAATCGGAGGGAACAGGTATCCCAACCTGAAGTCCCATGACATCGTCATTACGTCCACCGCTAAGGGGTCCCTTGCCCCTGCGCGAAATGTGTGAACCTTTCTGTTGTGTCTGGAGGCCATGAGATCTATATCCGGAAGACCCCACCTCTGAGCCAGAGACTGGAACACTTCTGGATGGAGTGACCACTCTCCTGGCATTATCTGATTTCGACTTAAGTGGTCGGCCTTCCAATTTCTTATTCCTGGAATGAATACTGCCGATATTGCTGGAACATATAGTTCTGCCCAAATCAAGATTTGAGTTGCAATCTTCATTGCAGCTACACTCCTGTTTCCTCCCTGTCTGTTGATATATGCCACAGCCATGGCATTGTGGGACTGACGGAGTGGTCCTGGAGGAGGGACTGGGCCCCCCGAAGGGCTAAAAGAATAGCCTTCAATTCCAGCACGTTTATTGAAGGGTCGACTCCTGAACCGACCAAAAGCCCTGGAGCCGGAGATGTAGGATCACCGCCCCCAACCTTTCAGGCTAGCGTCTGTTGTGGCTATGATCCATGACCATGGAGCGAAGGACCTGCCCACCGTCATGTGATCCCGAATCAGCCACCACTGGAGTGATTGTCTCGTCCTCTGGTATAGAGAGATCCTCTGGAGATCTAAGCGAAGGTGGGATCCTGACCATTTTGTCAACAGATCCCACTGGAAACAACGAGAAAGGACTTGACCAAAGAAGATGGTCTCGAAGGAGGCCACCATCTTTCCCAGCAGCCGCATGCACAAGTGCATTGAGGGGCTGGGGGAAGACAAAACCTGAGTTGTTATGCTCTGAATTGAAGCAACCTTCTCGACAGGCAGGAAAACGTTTTGCTAGCTGGTGTCCATGATGAGGCCTAGGAAAACCATGCGTTGACACGGAACCATCTGGATTTCTTTAAATTGATCAGCCATCCGTGGCCCTCGAGGACCACCAAGGTGAGGGACAAGTGATGACGTAAGCAATCTACTGAGGATTTGATGAGCAGATCGTCCAAATAAGGCACGACCTGAACTCCCTGAAGGTGAAGACATGCTGCCATAACTGACATGACCTTCGTGAAAACCCTCGGCGCTGTTGAGAGGCCGAAGGGGAGGGCCCGAAACGGATAGTGGAAGGATCCCACCGAAAATCTTAGAAGAGACATATGGGAATATGGAGGTATGCGTCCTTTATGTCTATGGACGGCATAAACTGATCCTTCTCTAAGCCGTTTATCACCGACCTCAGGGATTCCATACGAAATTTGTCCACCTTTTAGTGCACATTGAGGCCCTTTAATTTTAGGATGGGGCCTTTAATTTTAGGATGGGGCGAAAGGAGCCGTCCGGCTTCTTGACCAGAAGCAGGTTAGAATAAAACCCCTGCCCTTTCTGGTAGTCTGGAACCCTGCAGATAACTTTTTTAAAAAGAGAGGCGACCCAATCCTGTATAGCCTGCCTTCTTGATGAATCTCGGGGGAGCGGAGTTTGGAAGAAACAATGTGGAGCGGGGCCCAACAGGTCTATCCTGTACCCCTCTGATATAATACCCCGAATCCAAGAATCTTGGGAGGACGCTGCCCACTGTTCCTGAAATAAAGACAGACATCCCCCCACTGGCGCCCCCTGCAGAACAGAGTGGTCGTCATGACGCAGGCTTCTCCTGGGACATGGAGGCCTAGCGCCTACATGCAAACGAGGATCTCCCCCCGGCAGAGGAGCCTCGAGAATTGGGCTGTCTGTCTCTAAAGGACTGTCCTTTAGGAAAGGAGGTCCCCCGAAAAGGCCGACGAAAAAGAGCTGACCCGAGGTTCCGGCTCCTGCTAGGGAATACTGGCAAGGAAGTGCTTTTGCCCCCGGTTGCCTGAGAGATCAGGGTATCCAATTCCGGGCCGAACAAACCTGCCGCTGAAAAAGGAATGGTTTCCACTGACTTTTTTGATTCCGCATCTCCTTCCCATGATTTCAGCCATAACTTCTTCTTGCTGAGATAGATGCAGCCTGAATAGAAGAGAATACAGCCGCTGTATACTGGGCCGCCTTATACAGGTACCCCGATGCCTCCTTCAAATGCAAAGCCAGGGGAAGTAAATCAGAGTCCTGTAATGCCTCTGCCAGCTGGTCTGCCCATGCTTCCATGGCTCTAGCAACCCAAGCTGATGCAATGTGGGCCTAGAGGAAGAACCCGCAAGTATAGATTTTAGCTAGGATTCCACTCTGCGGTGATTGACATCCTGTAGGGATGCAGAACCTGGGGCTGGGAGTAAAGCGTGCTTGGCCAATTGGGCTATAGGAATATCCACTTTTGGAATGCTCTCCCAGCGAACCACATCCTCTTCCTGCAATACAGGGAAGAGAACCTTTGGGAACAGAACCTTTTCTCCGGCTGTTTCCAGGCTCCTTCTGCGATATCTCTAAGTTCTACAGAAGGGGAAAATTGGCTAGCCCTTTTGGCTTTCTTAAAAAGTTTTCTGTCTCTGGGAGTCGGATCTTCCGGTTCTGGGAGATCCAACGCTTGTCTTACTGTTAAAACTAAATCGTTAATAAATTGGCTTTTTGGGGGGTATTCAATTGTTGCCGTTAACGCGCTAAAACAAAAAAAAACGAGCGCTCTAAAAATATTAGCGTTAATACGGTAATATGCGCGTAAATACCGTTAATATGGTAGTTTACTCGCTGAATTTCATCTCGCAGCTCAGGGAGCTGCGAGATGAAATTTAGCGAGTAATTACCGTATTAACGCTAATATTTTTAGAGCGCTCGTTTTTTTTGTTTTAGCGCGTTAAAAGCAACAATTGAATACCCCCCTTAGAGCTTTCTTCCTGTCCCAACGGTAGAACCTGGTCAGGATCATAATTAATATCCCCCTCTTCCTCTGAAAACTCCTCAGAGTCTGAAAGGACCATAAGGGTATTATCAGATCTAGGCCACTTCCTTCTAGCAGGCGGAATATTTGGGGATTCGAGTAACTGGTTCAGTTTATCCAAACCCTTTATAAAAGCTGCGGACCATGGCGGCTCTGTGGGAACAGGGGCTTGGTCCGTCTAATGAGGAAGGTCCTGGAATAGACGTTCCACTGGAACCAGAGGAAGCAGGGAGGACCAATGGTGTATTTGGATTATTAGACACCGAAGTTGCCCCACTAGGCCATAATTGATTGGAGAAAATCTGTGCTAAGGAGGAAACCGACTGTGTCAGGGAGGCCATCCAGGCCGGTTCCTCCGATGGAGGGGCTGAGACCCGTTGGGTTTGCGCAGGGGGGACCCCTGCTTCACAAACAGAGCGCCAACGGGTCCTTCTGCCCACAAGTTAATTTTACATGACATTTAGAACACGTAAAAAAAATATTGATTTAGTGCCCTTTCCCTTATCTGGCATTTCTGAATAATGGAAGGCACACCAAACACACAGACTTAAATTGAAAAATTTTAGCTGAGTAGAGAGAGAGATAGAATATGTATAGAGGAAAGTAACTACAAGAATCAACTAATCTAGATAAAAAGTTGTACTTGTAATATTTTAAACACAAAATAATATTTAAGCAGGTAGGAGAACTATAATATAACTCCTACTAGCCCTCTTGTACACAGCAATACAGCATGTGTTTAAATAAATCAGATACTTAGCCATAGGCCAAACAGGGGAGAAGTCCAACAGCAGTATCCTGGTGCCTGCTCCCTCAGATCTGTTCTCTGTTCCGGGGCTTCTCCTTGGCGCCAGAAGACTGGGACAGACCATCTCTCTCTCAGGAAGGAGGGGGAGCTCTATGTGTTAACTCCCCCCCTTCAGTAGTGCTGCTTCTGCAGCGATTAAAAAATAAAAATAAATTTTCTGTAGCAGAGTATATAGCCCCCTTCTTCCTAGGATCTCCTTCCCGAAATCCAAAATGGCCGCCGTCAACTGACATATCCGATAACCGGCACTCTATGCCTGCAATGGCAGCGCCGGTTATCGGAGAGGCTTAGGAGTGACAGCGGTCCGTGAGACCGCTTGTCACTCTCAATTTTAGACACCCTTTCCTCCGTCTCCTTTCCTGTCCCTGTCAGTGAGAACCGCTGGCTCTCATCTGACAGGGGAGCATCTGCGCTGCTGTGCTGTGAGTGTGTCCTCTATATTAGAACACACTCCAGCCTGCTACTGGGAAAAAATGAAGTAAAATTAAAAGAATAAAATAAAAGTAATAAAATTACACTAAGCACTAAAAACACTGCCCAACTCCATGGGCACCTGAAAAAAAAACTGACAGGAAGAGGAAAAGGCAGGGGGATTGTAGAGGGGAGGGGTCTGTTGGCAGCACTAAAAGTTAACTAGTTAGATGCCAACTCCCCAAGCTCCCCAACCCCATGGTAAGCAGTGTCCCCCAGACTGGATGAAAGAGAAAAGGAAGTAACGTTCCTGAGGACAGTTCTGTCCTCATGGAAAACCAAGTAAGGATCCTTACAGGACAAGGCTCCTAATTCCGATACCCTTCTTGCGGAAGCGATGGCTTTCAAGTCAAAAATCTGAAGTCAGCCAATTGTAGAGGTTCAAATGGAGGACGCTGAAGAACATTAAGATCAAAATTCAAGTGCCACGGAGCCAACGGAGGGAGACATGGGGAGGTTGAATATGCAGCACTCCCTGAAGAAAGGTACGAGCATCCGGTAAAGAGGCCAAATGTTGTTGGAAGAAAATAGAGAGGGCCGAGACTTGCACCTTTAGAGAATTTAACCCAAGACCAGTTTCCAGACCATCCTGGAGAAAGGCTAGAAACCGGGGCAGGCTGAAAAAAACTGGGTCAACACTTTTCACACATTTGTATGTAAATTTTCCACACACTATGATATATTTTAGCAGATACCGGCTTACATGCTATCATTAAGGTATCCACCACTCTCAATGAGAAACCTCTTGATCTCCAGAGACTGGCCTCAATAGCCATGCCATTAAAGCCAATCGAGTTAAGTCCTGATAATGAAAAGGACCTTGACTGAGAAGATCGTGTCTGAGTGGAAGAGGCCAACCTCTTCCTACCACCATACGCAATATGTCCGCAAACCAAACTCGCCTTGGCCAATTTGGCGCCACTAGAATTACCTGGCGACGTCCTACTCTGACTCTTCGTAACACTCGAGGAATCATCGGGATTGGGGGAAATAGGTATCCCATGCCGAAATCCCACTTAATTGACATCACACCCACTGCTGCCGCCAGATGGTCCCCGATTCTTGCGCAAAACCTTGGTACCTGATGATTGTATCTGGATGCCATTAAATCCAGGTCTAGAAGGCCCCATCTTTGAACCAGTTGTTGAAAGACCTGCGGATGCAAAGATCATTCTCCCGGAAGAATTGCATGCCTGCTTAGATAATCCGCCTCCCAGTTTTCCACTCCTGGAATGAAGACAGTGGATATCGCTGGAACCCAGGTCTCTGCCCAAGACAGCATCTGTTCCACTACTTGCATCGCTCCTGCGCTTTTTGTTCCTCCCTGACAACTCACATACGCCACTGCCGTGGCGTTGTCTGACTGTAAACGAACCGGTTTTCCTTGTAGGAAGGATTGTGCTCCTTGAAGGCCTAGCAACATTGCTCGTAACTCTAAAATATTGATTGGCAAGAGTCTCCCTGATGGACCAGAGACCCTGCAGCTGAAGATGGAGGACCACTGCTCCCCAGCCTTGCAAACTGGCATCCGTAGTCACTACGATCCATTCCACTAGAGCAAAGGATTTGCCTATTCGCAGATGGTCCGGAATGAGTCACCAACCCAGAGAATCGCGAGACTTCCTGGAGAGGTGAATCACTTGAGACTCCAAATGCTTTGGAGACCCCGACCATTGATTCAGAAGATCCCACTGGAAGGCCCGTGAATGGAATTGACCGTAGGGAAGTCTCGAATGCTGATACAATCAGTCCTAGAACTCGCATCCTAAACTTCATTGAGGGGCGAGGATGCCACAGCAAGTACTGCTAAGCAGTATCAAACACAGCCCAACTCCTTGGGCACTTAAACATAACTGGAGTTTGTGGGCTTGCTGAGGGGAGGAGTCAGCAGCAAGTTTAGTTATTAACTATTTAAGTGCCAACTCCAAACGCCCTCAGACAACCCCATTGTAGCAGTGTCCCCCAGAGTGGATGATGGAGAAACTTAACTTTATTCACCTGACCAGTTCTCTTCTGTCATCTTTCAGGACATAACAGTTCATTTTATTTGTGCTTTGCAGAACTGTAATGTTTATGAGCCACCAGGCCGACAACCTCACTGTCCTGGATTTCCACACAAGATATTGAAGTTACAGTTTGACCAGTCAACAGTCCACACTAATTTTATATGGCTTTGTCAACAGGTTGAGAACCGTAATAAAACCATGTCAATTTTTTTTTTTATAAAAGGTTTATTTTGTTTTCAGACTCAGAAGCCCTACATGAACAATATAATTTATGATGCAACTGCAACAAGAGCAAATGGGAAAAAACAAAAACATCACATAGTTACAGCAAATTTGACTGTCGCCACGTACCAGCAAACTATCCCAAATATCTGCCATCTTTAAGCAGTACTTTGTTTTCTTCCAGTCAGGAGGCTGCTGTTATTTTTTTTTCAGTTGCAGGTGTTAATACTGGGAAAAGGCAACATCGACCTCTAGCAGTTCTTATACACAAGGGTTGATGTCATTTCTCAGATTTTAAGTTATAGGTTAGTTTGTGAAGAGCAGTGATAAGGTGGTTGGAGAGTACAAACAGCAGCTACATAAAGCACAAGTTGCTACAAAGGGGCTGTCCACGTGGGAGCTGTGTACCCATCCCACAGCCATTATATTTTACACTATGCACAAATGGAAGCAGATGGCAAAAGTTGTGTTGACCGGAAGGCCACCAAGCAGATATTTAGGTTAGAACGCAAATGTTGCAGAATAACAGTGTACTGGTTGCAGTAGTCATTTTGCAGGCTGAACAAATATGTATCAAAATGTAGCTCATTAATTGGCTAGGAACCACTGACATTGCTGAGGCACTAGATTTTGGGCCCCAGTGGTGTAACTAGCTACCAGTTAAATGAATATTGGTTCAGCCTACACAACTGCCTCCACTAGGCCTAGGTGACAGACACATTTTGGAGAAAGTCCACTGGCTAGCACAGACCAACAGCAGAAAGGTGTAACACTGGGCGTAAATCTGTCATTTTGCTTAGAGTCAACCAGGGCCTCTCCCTCTCAAAGTCATGTAATACAAAAAGGAAAAAGATGAACAGTGGATAGTCAGAAAAACAGAAAACCAGTGCGATGAAGATTTTAAACGCTGATCAACAACTTGTCAAACTAAGAAAGCACACAAAGCAAACGATATATGTATATATTTATATTTACATATGCGTGTACACACAGGAAAGTGGGACAAGATCCTAGAACCTGCTTAAAGTAGACTTTATGGTTTTTCTTTTGGTCCGTAAGGCCCACTTTTATCAGAGTGATGGCGGCTTAACAGAAACCAAGGACAGCATGCATGGTAACAGGGAATAAACATGCCTTATAGAACCAAATAAGCATGTACTGCATGTTTAAGGAGTACTCTTGTTTAAATAGGAGTAGCAAAAACAATCTATTCATGACACTTCACGGGGAGCAAGTTGTTTCAACCATGAGAGAACAGTCGACAAACCAAGCGGTCACTAAAAAAAACCAAAATAATAAACCCACCCTCTGCTGTCTAACAATATTTTCTAAAGTTTCCTTAATTTTTTTTTCTAGGATTAATACATTTCATTACACTGAAGTTTGGAAGAGTTTGGCAATTCTACATTTTTCTGCTTTTAAAAAAGATTTTTTTTAAAATCAAAATCAACAGTAGTTAGTTTTTGTTACACTGCATAATTCCACAGAGAAGCCAACCAGGGTTAAATACAGAAATTAAGGATGTGTTTAGCCACTTGGCGATTGCAAATTTTAGACAGTTTAAATTCAGCTGCAACATGTGGGCGACAACATCTTGGAGCTTTAGTGTATGAAGAACCAGGGTGGTCATTTTCATCGCAACTCTGTAGAAACTGCAAGCTTTTTATATTAACTTTGCCAAATATTCAAGTTCATTGGTAGATTTCGCTCCCAGATGTTTAATCTCTCCGAGGTTTTCGATTTCTGGGAGATCGTCTCAAAGCGTCGTCTTCCTCCTGTTCAAAGAAAAAGATATGCAGGTCATGAGGATTGCAAATGTTTGTGCTATTTTTGAAGCATTTCTACTATTGTAAGGAAATACAGTCTGGAAATCTCCCTAACTTATTGTTTTAGTCAAACGTCACTATTTAGGAATTGGTTGCTATGGGTTACTGCACCCATATCTAATAGATGCCCCCCCCCCCCCCCGTATGTATTATAGTACCACCATATTATACAGTGCTGCACAAAGGATATGTCCCATTCACATCAGTCCCTGTCGCATTGGAGCTTACAATCTAAATTCTCTACCACACATACTAGGGTCTCATTTTAGTTTGCAGCCTGTGTCTGGTGACCATAGGAAAAATGCTGCCTCATCACAGCCAATTCAAATTACTGAAACTTGAGCATACCTGTATGACTATCATTTTAGTGCCATTATAAGGCAAAACATTTAATAGTATTTTAATCACTTTCTACAGACAAGACCTAAAAGGTAGTACACTATTTGCTTATAAGTTAAAAGTATAATGGCAAACATGTTGCAATTAAAAATACGAGTTACAATATTGTCTGCACAATGCCCGATTATCATCAAAAGAAAGCAACAGTGCCACCTAGAGGGTCCACCATAAATGAAATACAAATTGTGCAACAAAAGCCTTTAAGAGGAACAACTCCTCAGGGCTTTAAAGTGGAATTTTGCTTCACCGACCTCCATACTGCAGCGTGCTAACCTTTATAAAGCCTGATATATGAAGTCTTCTGTCTACACCTAGCATCACAAATCAGACTGAGTTTGCCATTTAAATTATTCTGTACATTTAAGCTGATCCCGTCAAACAGACGTCAGCTAGAAAGATGACTACAGAAACCCACATCCCACAGGTTGAGACGCTGCTGTAGTGGTGCTTGATATACTATTATTCCTGTCGGCAGCTACCAGAACATCTGTGCTGGGTGCAGCTATTCCTACTGCACTTGCAATAGTTTCCTCTGCGCACACAGTTCTACATCACTAAACCAAAGCCTGGTCTGGCTGTGACATAATATATGGTTCAATCAGACATGGTGCATTATCATTTACCTGAGATTTATTCCCCTGCTCCTCCTCTTCATCCTCATTGTCTTCCTGGCTTCCATGCCCAGCATCTCCCTCACCTTCTTCAAATGCTACAAGACACAAATATGTGGTTAGTCACCTACAAGAGCAGGTATGAAACTATTTTCAAGTCCTTGCTCCAAGACACCTTAGTTACACATCTGTCTCATCATACAATGCATGTATTGTATCAAACCAATTCGGAAATTAACTCTGCTGGAAGAATAGACAAAAAGCCACAGCTTTAAAAACACATAGCCATGACAGGAGCATAAGCCAACCTGTGTGTGTATAAGACAGCACATGTTCCCAAAAACCACTCTGGGACCCTCACTATTTGCAGGATGCATCCCCTATATACTTGTACAAAGAACTTTCTGAAAACCTATGGGTGTGACTGCCTGCAATAAGAGGGGATCAAGTCATCCAATCAGATGTAGAGGGATGCCCACCACTGTACTAGTATGGTGGAAGGTAGAGTGTAAAACTCCTACTAAAGTGAAAAATCCCTTTAGTTGACCAACTCTAACACAAATTGGATTAACCCAAAATTTATATATCAGGACACGTGATATTCACCAGAGTTCATACATTTATGTATAGATATTACCTGCTCTGTTGAGGCAAACTAAAACGCTTCCCATAACAAAGTAGAACAATGCCCCACACTGGCTGATCAGGTTTAATTATAATGTCCCCTTCTGTTCCAATATGTAATAGACAAGTTAATGACATATAGGAGAAAGGGTTACAACAGCAAACTAGATCATTTGGGGCTATTTTGCCTATTTAATCGCTAAACAAAAAAGCCCATAAAAAGTGACCTTTAAAATACACTGTAAAGTGTGGCCAGCATTAAGTTGGATAAAACTGGATGCGTCCTAGTCCATTTTCCCACTTGCACGAGTTCTTACCCTGTTTATCAGGCTCTTCCTCAGCAGGCTCCTCCTCCACATTCTCCTCCTCCTCCTCTTCCGCATTCTCCTCCTCCTCAGCTTCTTTGTTTGTGTCCTTGACTTCCTCCTCCTTCACATCAGGTTGTGGGGCATCAGTCTTTTTGTAGGTGGCGTCTGCTGGCTGCTTCTATAGGAACCAAATAAAGTCGCTTTCAGTGATAATAAAGGTTTAACATTTTTGTAGTAGCTGATCACATTGAACTGCACTCTGCTAGAATCCAAAAAATGAGAAAATATTCAAAGTTCTGAGAATTGGAATTTTCATACATGAAAAATCCATTCACACATTGTACACCATAGTTATCTTCAAAATAGAATTAGAATCTATAGCCAAAATGAGTACAATATATTCAGTGCCCAGGGGATTTTATGTAGTAGTGCCTAGCATGTTCTAATGGTCTCCAACACATTGATTTAAATTACCGTACTATACCAGGAGTCACAGATTTGGTCTATTGATTTCAGTACTTGTTGTAAAAACTAGTAGTCTAATGATTTTTGAGGTCACCAATGTTAATTTTGACCTGTACAATAGAATACCTCAGTAATTTAAAAATATTCTTATAATTTAAAGTAGATTTTATTACATAATGATATCCCTATAATAGTTTATGTAATTGGTTATGTAAAAATAATTGATTACAGATAAGACCTAGAAACACTGTTTGGAGGAATAGATGAGTGGTTATTTAACATTAAAAATATGAATTGTTGTATAAACCAATTAAAAGCAGCTTCAGTAAAACAGTCTTTTACACTTCATTCACCCGTGCTGTTCCAGCCATAGTAATGCAGCGTTTAGTAGCTCTTCTACCAGCATTCATTGTACTGTGATCCCTCTGAATTCTCACCACGACAGTGCGGCATTCCGTTTTCTACAATATAAGCGCTATTGTGCGGCTTACGTTATGATAACTCAATGAATGCTGGTATATCAGCTTTTAAACAGAGTTTGCTAGGGTGGAAAATCCCATTAAAGAAAAAAGTCGGGAGTGACTTTTCAAGAACCACAGGAGTCCCATTTATGGAAACTACGGTTCTGTCAGTTGGCGGAAGGAGGATTGGTATCTATTGAAAAGAAATGACCTTTCACAAAAACTCTCATTTACACATATATGATCAAACATAAAACACATTTAAATGTTTAGAGATGGACATTTTAAAGTTCCTGGGCTTACTTTGCCTGAGCAGCAGAAGAGAATGATCAGGAACACTGGTAAGGCCACAGTCAGAATGTAGACTACCCATAGCCAAGGTTTTTCCTCAGCTGCAGCCATCATTTGTCCAACAACACTGGGCTGAAAATAAAGTATTCAGTCAGAAAACACAACATGAAATATAAGGGATGGTTACTCAAGCACCTTACAGATTAAAAACTAAATATTACATAGAAATAGTTGATCACATGGACCAATCATTTGCGCTGCCCATAATGCGAAGCTTCCAACCACCTCTCTTAAGTCAGACCAAAATAAAAGCTAGAACAATTTGTGGTAACATTACAGGCAATATCAGCAATGGTGTAGCATGCACACACATCCTGACCCTGGCTATTGTTCAAGCTATAACAAAGACAATGCATTTTCTCTAGGAGAGATCTGCCAATCCTTGTACATATTATGTGGGGGCCACGCTGTTAAAGGTAACAAAGCAGACATTCATTAAAGGAATTCTACAAAAGAATTTCAAAAGTGTTATTGCAAAAATTGTTAGGTGTTTTCTTCTAAACGTTTCTTATAGGAAACGTTAAGTTCTGCTACAGACAGTCATAAGCCTGGGCCAGGACGTTTCAATAAGCCACAGAAGTGTTTGTGCATATATTGAAGAACATTTGCGAATATTTGGAAATATTCAGTTTCACAGTTTGAAATTATAGTTGACAAAGAGCAAAACACAAACGTAGCTTGGTTAATAACACTAAATTAGGCAGTGGGACTATTACACTATTGGTCCCTTATCTGTAGCCTATACTAACCTCAGAGGCTCCATCAGCTGCTTTCTTCAGTCCCCAGCCAGCATTTGCCCAGTCATCGGCCACAGCTCTGTCTGAACAGACAATAAAGTTGTCAAAAAAAATGTCCGAAGTCATAGACCACAGTTCCAGACCCAAGGCGTAGAATGGAGTCATCTTAAATGGTTCCAGGTCCTCAAAGAAATCTGGATTTTGGATCTTTCGTGGTTTCCAGATACCCTGTAAGAAAATTGATAAAATGAATTAGTGAAGCTCAAGTTACATTGCAGCTTCCCATAATGCCTTCAGAAATGAGATTAGACAATAATTGGCACTTAAGCTGCAAACTCCACAGTAATCAGCCAACTGAATGAGGATTCTCAGACGATAACACATGGGACGTCAAAAGATTGACATTAAGAGTTCCCAGAAGCTTGTCGTGTCATTGTAATGACAATAAATGTCAACGTGCAATTTCAGCAGCAAAAGGTTTTAAAGGCACAAAACCAGAAAAAGAGAAAAGTTACTAAATATGACTTGACGACACTAGCACAACTGTAATTAAACACGGTAAGTTCAAACCTGGTAACTGGGGTTATCAATCATCGGTGACTTCCATTTTCCTTTATAGTTAGGGTTGTCAATGGTTGGTCTCTGCCAGGCTCCACAGCCAGGTGCAGACTCGCATTTGGCGTTTGCAACTTGTGGTGCCTCCCACTCTCCATCCATATCTTCATCCCTATTGAGAGGTGTGGAATTTAACAAGAGATGAACATGTAGAAACAGCATTGTCCAGAACAGGCATTTCACAGTGCACCTAGCAGAAACTTGGCACCTACCAGTCTTCAGGTTTCTCGGCATCAGGGTCAGCTATGTATTCTGGTTCATCATCCAGCCAACCAGCAGGTTTCACTGCATTTTCATCTGGGATCTTTGCTGGTGCGTCCTCATCCCTAGACAGACATGGCACAGTTAGGCAGCGGTTTTAAAATTAACAGAATTTTTTTTAAAGATTGTTTATTTCCCTTAAGTGGGCCACAGAACACCATAGAAAACCATAGTGATGCATTTAGAACAAGTCACAATGTGCCTGGCTGTTAACACTAATGATCTTTCAGCCCTCTGGCCAGATATACAACGCCATGGCGCTCCTGAATCTGCCTGCTCTTATATAATAGTCTATTGAATAGGTAAAATCTCATTTGTGATGAGGAACATTTTAAAAGCAAATGTAAGTGAATGTTAATCTCAGTCTATTGCTTGCCTCAATTGCTCCTCCTTAAATCATGACCCTGCCCGTCCTCACTAACAATCACATGAGTGGACAGGTCACTGGCTCCCACACGAGCAGCACACTCCTGATTATTCTGTGCTGCTGTGAACATACAGCTACGGGTTACTCCACTTCTCACTGCAAATCTAGGAACACACAGATAAGCAGGAAACGGACTACAATCAAAATAGTGCTGTAACCCTTGTCAAACACTTGGTTGACTTGTCATGCTCAGTGAGTAAAGCAGATATGGTGATTGAGGATTTACTTATTGACTAGTGGTGTAAGGCTTCCACTGAAATCTCAGGACAGTGAGAACATTCACTTCAATCCCTAAACATTATAAAACTTATTTTGGTACGTTACTGCATGTGCCAACTTGT